>NW_021266806.1:0-2073 GCF_002162155.2 Triticum dicoccoides
TATTTATTTCATCATTTTCCGGAGCTCCACCAAAAATCCGAACATTTTTGGACCTTCCCAAATCTCACTTCCATTCAAATCATTTGAATTTAAATTCAAATGAGTTTGAATTTAAATCTTGCAATCTTGGCCATTCCTATTTTCTTGGATCAAGCTCACTTTGTGAGTTCGGGAAAATTAACCCCATGCTCAAATTCTTCCCCTTGCGCATTTTCTTTCCCTAACCCCCCTCTTCATCTTCGTTCTCTCTAATGCTTTCTGTTAGAAATATAAGAGAGAGGGAGAAGAGAACCTAGCATGCCATCCAGGCCGGCCCAGCCTCTAAGGCCCGTTCCACAGGCCCAGCTGCTGCGCCTCTAACCCTAGCCCGACCCCCTCGCTCGATCCATCTCTCCCTCGGTCCATCCCCTTGTTCCCTGCCAGCGCCGCCACCACACACGCACGTCGCCAGGGAGAGGATCCCACGATCCTCCCGCATCTCTCCCTCGATCCATCTCCTCCTCCTCCTTGTTCCCACGCAGCGCTCGATCCCCTCCTCCCTCGTTGCGCCGTCGCAGAGAGAGAGAGAGGTGCGCCGCGGCCTCGCCCTTCCTCCTCCTGCATCGAGCGCCCCCGCTCCACCTCGCCCTGCCGTCCCCGTGCCAGGACCTCCTCGCCCTTCTCCTCGCCGCATCGCCCGATCCCCTCGCCTCCGCCCCTTCCTCCCCGCAGCGCCCGAACCCTCCTCTCGAGCACGCCTCTCATGGTGCCCGCATCAGCCGGCCCCCTTCCTCTCCTCCTCCATGGCGTCTCCCCTTCTCGAGCGTCCCCGCGACCACGCCCCTGCCGAACCCAGCGCCAGGCCTCCGCTCCTCCCTCCTCACGCGATCCCCTCTCCTGTTCCCCTCGCCGCCTCCTCCCTCCACCTCGCGCCTGGTCTCCATGGCGTCCCCGTCACCCGAGCGCCCGAGGAGAGGAGCTCCTCGAGAACCCGTGCCCGCAGCCATCATCCTCCTGCCTCGTCCTCGTCCTGCGCCTCTCCACCTCCTCTGCCTCCGATCCGGTCGCTCACCACCGCCTTTCCACACTGCTCTAAGACACCAGGTCGGCCGCCCGCTCGCCCGTCGTTCTGCTTCGTTGGAGCAGAGAACCAGCGCCGCCCTTCATGCCCATCGCGCCGTGCTCGTTGCATGCCAAGTCAGTCCCGTGGATTTTGTCAAGAGTTCCACTTCGACCCGTGCACGCCTTGTGGATTCGCCGAGCACATCTACCGCCTTCTTCGGAATCACCAAGAACGCCAAGTACCCCTACGAACCGTGTACGACTACTGGCGCCGAAGTCCGCGAGTACCACTACGTTTGCGATGTACATCTACATCAAGACTGGACCGACAAGTACTGCGAGAACATTTGTACCTCTACCGTCGCCGTGGATCCGAAAAGTACCCCTACAACAAGTGTACCTCTACCTCGTCTTCGGAATCGCTAAGAACGTCAAGTACCCCTTCGAGATGACGAGATCGGCAAGTTCGAATGACCCCAAGTACCTCTTCGAAACGACCGAGTACTATTACCATCGGACGCTTGAACGACTACTTCCTCTACTTCCGACGACGACCGCTCCGTGAACGACTACTTCCACTACGAACGCGTTCCGCCCTGAATGCACGCTTCAAGGTATAACCCCGAGACGACGACCGCGATGAGATGCCCTTGCATGTATGAGATGCACCGTTTGCACGGTGTTCGAATTGTCACTCGTTTTCCATGCCACTAACCCGTGGGAACCCGGTAGTCGGGAGCACCCCACCATCTCTAGCATGTTGCGCACATTCGCACGCCTCCTTTTGCACCGGTATCTCCATGAGTTCCCGGGACCGGAATGTTGCCGTGGCACCATTTTTGTTTCGCCGCCGTGGCACCCTTTTTGTTCCGCCATGGTGACCAAATGCTTCATAACATGCTCATGTCAACATTTTCATAAAATTGCATAAAACTTGTATATGTCATCCGCATCATGATAACAACATTTAAAATGTTTAAACTTGTTGTTGCATTAAATTGCTACATGCATATGGGGATTTACCGGATTTGT
>NW_021266807.1:0-2169 GCF_002162155.2 Triticum dicoccoides
GTGTGCAGCGCCTGGATGCCGACATCACCATGTAGCTTGCTGGTCCATTCTTTCAACTCTGTCAGCTTCTTGATGGTGAACTGCATCATCTCCGGGTTGCCGTGCAGCCTACACGACGCCACCAGAGTGTCACACATCGAAAGCCATCGCTTCAATCAGGCGGAGAGTGCATCATCGAAGCTGCAGCTCTGACCCATCGCCGATCTGAGAATACTGCTAGGACTCCCAGGAGCGTTGACTCATCCGGCTTGCCGCTGTCCAAGCACATCTAACTGAATTCCTCCCCATGATGTGTGTACCCGTGTATATCAGCGAGTTCAAGGACGTCAAACGCGAGCATCACCTTTGTCCTCCCTCACCACCAGGCTGCCAAAATCACCTATGTGTTCACAAATATGAGTCATGCATGTTACCATGGCGTCCTCGGTTCCTCGCTGGGCTCGAGGCCAGTCAGGCCCTCGCTCGTGATCAAGACTCGTCTCCCAGCTCGGCAGGCTGGTGCTCGTCACCGGCACGAACATGCCGGAGCTGCCGCAGAGCGAGGTTGAGGAGATTTCGGCAGAGTGACTCTCCTCCATCCCGGACAGCGCCGTCATGTTTTCCACCTTCAGGAGCAAGATGTGTGTCCCGGCCGCCTGCACAACTCCATAAGGGCAGAGACTTCAAGGTGAAGGTCGAGAAGTGCATGACTCCGGGGTTCGAGGAGAGGATGAATGGGAGGGATGTGGTGCACCTATACCACATCCTACGAAAAATCAAAGCGTGCGGTGCTTAGTGAACCACGCCGGACGAGCTCCATCATGCTAGGGCTCCTTGTCGGCTGCTGTAAACTGTTTGATGTTGTACAGCGAGTATGGAGTACCTCAACGTCGAGCTGTTCGCGGGGGACCTCGATGTCGGGGTGAAACTGGCACGCCGGCACCAAGGATGGTTTAGGTGAGAGGATGTGAACGATGCCGTATACACGTGATTGCAGGCAGATGGGATAGGGAAGAAAGAACTCTGCCGACCTGGCCCCTTGCAACGTTGCTACGTCAGCAAACCACCTCACAAAACCACTATAATCAGGTTTAGGGGGTAATTCACATTGTTTTGAGAAAGACAGGGGGTTAAGTACCCGGTTTTAAACTTCAGGGGGTAAATTAGCCGGTTTGTGAAACCCTGGGGGGTGACGTGGACTTCTTTCGTTCAGTGCCACGCCCCGGCCTTTTCGGATTCCAAGGCGGACATCGATGTCGAAGATGACGGGGAGTCACCGGCGCCCCCACCGGACCTCCGGTGCCCCATCTCCCTCGATCTAATGCGCGACCCAGTCGTCGCCGCTAGCGGTCAGACCAGCGAGTCGATCGACCGGTGGTTCGGCTCCGGCAAGTCAACGTGCCGTCGTGCCCCAAGACGGGGCAAGTCTTGGCCAATCTGGAGCTGGTGCCCAACAAGTCTCTCAAGAACCTCATCTCCAAGTGGTGCCGGGAGAACGGCGTAGCCATGGAAGTCTGCGAGGCCAGCAAGAGCGAGCAGGCCCAGGCGGTGGCTGCCAACAAGGCGGCGCTCGAGGTGGCGCGCATGACGGCGTCGTTTCTGGTGAAGAAGCTCTCCGTCTCATTCTCCCCTGACGCGGCCAACCGCGTGGTGCACGAGATCCGGCTGCTCTCCAAGTCCGGCTCGGACAACCGCGCGTTCGTCGGAGAGGCCGGAGCCGCGCCGATGCTGGTGCCCTTGCTCTAGTCCGAGGACGCCGGGCTCCAGCTCAACGCCGTGACCGCGCTGCTCAACCTTTCGATCCTCGAGGCCAACAAGAAGCGCATCATGCACGCCGATGGCGCCATCGAGGCAGTGACCCACATCATGAGCTCCGGCACGACGTGGCGCGCCAAGGAGAACGCCGCGACGGCCTTGCTCAGCCTGGCGTCCGTCCATACGTGCCGCCGAGCCTTCCGTCGTGGAAAAGTTAGTCCACCTCGTGCGCACGGGCCCGACGAGCACAAAGAAGGACGCGCTGGCCGCGCTGCTGTCGCTGGCAGGCGAGAGGGAGAACGTCGGGAAGCTGGTGGAAGCTCGTGCGAGAAGCGAGCAACGGCAGCCTGCGGCGTAAGGGAGCAGCAGGAAATAGGTGGCGCAAACGAGATCGGGAGCAGCAAATCCATGCAGCCAACTCTCAAGGTCCTCCTC
>NW_021266808.1:0-1913 GCF_002162155.2 Triticum dicoccoides
GTCTTCTCTCCTCCTTTGGTGTTAGGAGGCAAGAACAAAACGAAGATACTGGACTACGGCTGCACGTTGCTCATCGACAAACACCTCAGCCCGTCGCGCTGCCACACCTTGTTCCGTATTCTGCTCGTCTACAACCACAACCGTGGTGGTGGGCAGTCCACGGTGCTCCGATGCTACTCCTCGGACACGGGGCGCTGGGGACCGGAGACTGAATCCAATGTCAAGATCCCCAGCTCCAAGATGCGCAACATCGGTCCGGCGGTGGTTCGCCGCGGGGTGGCATTCTGGGCTCTCGAACAGGGCGTGTTCGGGGTGCGCCTTGATCAGAAGGACCACACCATGGACATGCACCTGGTGCCCTTCGATACCTCAAAATTGGGCCCAAACAACCGTGTCATGGGCATCTCGCCGGACAACCGACTCTTCTTAATGTATTGCTGCTACATGAGAGTATCAGATGTGTTGGGGAGGCTTGTGTTGAAGCTAACCTATCTCGAGTTTCCCAATGAAGATGAAATCCATACTGGTAAGATATGTACCGGTCGTGAAACCGTGCTGGTGGAGCAAATGCTGAATCGGATGATGGTGGTGGCTTTCTACATCCCTGTGATCAAGTTGCGGTGGTTTGGGGAGAAGAGTGGCACCTTGTTGTTCACCATGGGAGAGCAGAGCGGGCACCCTGGCACCTACATGTTGAACCTTCGGAACAAAGTGGTTGACAAGGTGGAGGATGATGTGCACTCAAGGAAGAAGTACAAAGTACGTACTTGCTCAAAGTGGTTGACAAGGTGACGGACTCAAACAACCGTGTCATGGGCACTCATGGAAGAACTTGCTAGGGTATGAGATGGACATGGCGGCATACCTTGCCTCGGTCTCCCGGACATCCTTCCCTAGTTAAATGCAACTGAATATGTTTAAGATACAAGTGTTAACGAGGGTACACTCCAAACTGGTGTTTGGAGAATTCAGAAGGATGGCCTATAAAAACCAACCTTGTCACGTGATAGTTGATGGCTATTCAATTGGCCAACGACTAGATCTATTGCCCCATCCCAATTAGCCTGATTATATCTCCCACATGGCCTCGCATCCTTCCCTACAAGCTTCGGCTCTCCCAGAGATGAGTTGAAGAAAGGAAAGGATCCCAAAGTTTCGGTAAGAAAATTTTGACCTTGAAGTTCGTCGGTGTAAGATGGAGTTGTTTGAAGCAAGCGACCTAAGTAACCAAGAAGAAGTCCGGCGAATCAAAGGCATGTTAGATTCTTTATGGCAATAGTAGCTCAGACGACATTTTCTCTAGTTGGTGAGACGCCGATGCTAAATATGTGTATAGTATGCCAATGTTGAAGGCGATTACAATCAAAGGCGGAGCCGGAATTTCTAAGCCTATGGCTAAAACTAATTGACTATAAATAAAATACCGTGCACACCAATGTGTGTTAGAAGTATGCCACAAATTCACATTAAAGACGAAACATAAATTCATCATTACCAGGAGAGGAAATTCGATAAAACAGACAGTTTAACAATGTGCATCATTGCAAACATTGTTTGGTAGGAAATTAATGAAGACTTGCTTAATTCGAGGCCATGGTTTCTGCAATAGTAGAAGGACCTGGAGATGCAAACATAAAATCGAGTATTTAAAATTAAGACACCGGACATATACTAAAGCGATTGTTTCATATGAATTTTGCAAAATACATAATATACCATTATCACAAAGTGCACGAGGTAGTAGCCCCTTGTGTTTCCTCATTTTTTGGTAGCACTACATAATCTTAATATTATCAATGCTTGCAAATACATCACGCTCAATATAGCACATCAAACAATGATTCGTCCATTCATCATTCACTCGTTTCGCAGCTCAGTTTTGATAATGCTCATTGCACGGCTCATTGCCTCTA
>NW_021266809.1:0-1309 GCF_002162155.2 Triticum dicoccoides
GTAGGCACGTGGCACGGTGTACCGGGCGCCCGTTTGGTGTCTCGGGAACCCTGTTCACATCGTTTGGGGCTGTGAGCGAAACTCCGGCCGGATCTCCTCATGGATGGAACCCGAATAGGCGATAAACCTGGACTAGAGACTTGAGTGTTTAGGTAGGCCGTGGCCGACACCCACGTTGGGCTTCCGCTTGAAGGTTGCCGAGTACATGTCGTGTAAACGGCGGTAAGTGGTGAGAGCGTGTGTGAAGAAGTACACCCCTGCAGGGTTAACCTAATCTATTCGAATAGCCGTGTCCACGGAAAAGGACCTCTGGGTTGCTTATATCAGTTCATAGACAAATGAAAGTGGATACTTTAAAATGCGCAAGATAAGCGTGAGTGCTATGGATGGCGTTCTCGTAGGGAGACGGGAGCGGATCCATAGTGGTGTATTGATATGGTGAATATGTGGACTCGTGTGCGTCACCTCAAAAGAGTCGCTTGCAGTCGTAGTTTAGGATAGCCACCGAGTCAAAGCTGGCTTGCTGCAGTTAAACCCCACCATCCCTTTGTTGATAATGATGCATGTGTAGATAGATCTGATGTAAGTCTTGCTGGGTACATTTGTACTCACGTTTGCCTATTTTATGTTTTGCAGAGAGACTTCGGTCTCACTAGTAGTTTCGCGTGGACTTCGACGTTTAGCTTGATACCTCAGCTACGATCTTGTGCCCTCGGCAGGATCTGATAGATAGTCAGGCTTCTCAGCCTTTTTCATTTATAGATGTCTGTACTCAGACATGATAGCTTCCGTTTGTGCTTTGATTTGTATGCTCTGAATGTTGGGTCATGAGACCCCTGTTTGTAATATCTCGCTCCTCGGAGCCTACTGAATAAATTACTTGAGTCATAGAGTCATGTTGTGATGCCATGATGTATTTGCACATATCGAGCATATTGTGTGTATGTTATTGAAATGCTTGGTATGTGTGGGATCTGACCATCTAGTTGTTTATCTTTAGTAGCCTCTCTTACCGGGAAATGTCTCCTAGTGTTTCCACTGAGCCATGGTAGCTTGCTACTGCTCCGGAACACTTAGGCTGGCCGGCATGTGTCCTTCTTCGTTCCTGTGTCTGTCCCTTCGGGGAAATGTCACGCGATGAATACCGGAGTCCTGTTAGCCCGCTACAGCCCGGTTCACCGGAGTCCTGCTAGCCCAGTGCTACAGCCTGGATTCACTCGCTGATGACCGACACGTTCGATGCTGGGTCATGGATGCCTGTCCCTGTAAGTCTGTGCCACTTTGGGTTTACGACTAGTCATGTCAGCCC
>NW_021266810.1:0-1034 GCF_002162155.2 Triticum dicoccoides
TTTCTTATTATTCTTCAAAACAGCCCTAAGCATAGTAGACAACGTTCTATTGACTACTTCAGTTTGTCCATCAGTTTGGGGGTGACAAGTAGTACTAAAAAGCAGTTTAGTCCCCAACTTAGCCCATAAACATCTCCAAAAGTGGCTAAGAAATTTAGTATCACGATCTGAAACAATAGTATTTGGCACACCATGCAAGCGAATAATTTCACGAAAGAACAAATCAGCAACATTAACAGCATCATCGCTTTTATGACATGGTATAAAGTGTGCCATTTTTGAGAATCTATCCATGACAACAAATATGCTATCCCTCCCCTTCTTTGTTCGAGGTAAACCTAAAACAAAGTCCATAGATATATCCTCCCAAGGAACACTAGGTACAGGCAAAGGCATATATAAACCATGAGGATTGAGGCGTGACTTAGCTTTTTGACATGTAGTGCAGCGAGCAATAAAACGCTCAACATCCCGTCTCATCTTTGGCCGAAAGAAATGTGTAGCAAGTACGTCCTCCGTCTTCTTCACGCCAAAGTGTCCCATTAATCCTCCTCCATGCGCCTCCTTCAACAACAAAAGACGAACGGAGCTAGCTGGAATGCATAGCTTGTTAGCACGAAACACAAATCCATCGTTAACAACAAACTTGTTCCACATTCTTCCTTCTTTACAATTATGCATTACATCTTTAAAATCAGCATCATGCACATATTGATCTTTGATGGTCTCCAAACCAAATATTTTGAAGTCAAGTTGTGAAAGCATAGTATAGCGACGAGACAAAGCATCAGCAATAACATTTTCTTTTCCCTTCTTGTGTTTAATGACATAAGGGAAAGTCTCAATGAATTCAACCCATTTAGCATGTCTACGATTCAGTTTAGCTTGACTTTTAATATGTTTCAATGATTCATGATCAGAATGTATAACAAATTCTTTGGGCCATAAATAATGTTGCCATGTTTCTAAAGTCCGAACAAGAGCATATAATTCTTTATCATAAGTAGAATAATTCAGACTAGGCCCACTCAATT
>NW_021266811.1:0-1574 GCF_002162155.2 Triticum dicoccoides
GCCGCCTCCGACGCCTCCCCGAGGCCGCTGAGATCACCTACGACCCCGCCGTGAGCTCCTCTTCTCTTCCCCTCACTTCGCGCACTTGATTTCGTCCCCTAGCTCCATCTTCCACCACGGCCGAAGCTCGCCGCCGCCGTGCCTCGTCGCCGTCGTGGCCAGAGCCACTGTGGCTCGAAGCCGGGCACACCACCGTGCTCCACACCTCACCAGGAGCACGTAGCACGCACCAACGCCTCCCCTAGCGCCCTGCATCGCCTAACCCGCGGGTGCCCGAACTCCGGCCGCCGCCTCCCTCGCCGCTGCCGACGCCACAGCCAACCCCAACTCCTCTGGCTTGCTCCATTGGATGCGCACGAGCTCGAGCTCCCTGTAGAACACCTCCGCGCGTCGAATGGGCGCCGGAGCAGCCATTCCGGCGAGCCACCGCCGCGTCTGGTCGTTGCCGGCGGTTAGACGCCGGTGGATTAGCCGGGCTGACCAGGGATTTGACCCCCCTGGGTCACTGACGTGTGGGCCCGTCCCCTGCTAACCTTTGGTTAAGTTAATAACTAAGTTTAATTAAGCCACTGACTCACTGACATGCGGGCCCGGGCCGACTAATTAAACTAGGTTAGGTTTAAGTTATATTAGGATTAGCTGTAGTCACTGACCAGTGGGCCCCACTGGTCAGGTTTGACCAGCAGCAGCGTCTGTTGACCTGCTGACGTCACGGTGACGCAGTGCTGACGCAGTAAATTCATTTCTGGACTTATTATAATCAGGAAATTCCAGAAAATAAATAAAACTTCAATAAATCATAGAAATTCAACCGTAACTCCAAATTAAATAATTTATATATGAAAAATTATCAGAAAAATTCAAGGAATCCATCTGTACCATTTTCATGCATGTTAGAACAACTTATCACTACTGTTTAGGGCAAATGAAGTGAATGAAATTTAAATAACCACATATGGAGTTTGAATTTGAATCTTGGATTCAAACCAACTTCATTTAATCTGGTTTTAGGTGCATTAGCCCAAAACACATTCATATTGCCATGTCATAGCATGCATCATATTGTGCATTGCATTGATCGTGTTTTTCTGTATTTGCCAGTAATTGTCCCCTCTCGATAGACGTGTACCGGCGATGTGATCGTTGACACCGATGAAGAGCTATATTATCTTCAGAAGTGCCAGGCAAGCAAAACCCCCTTGTTCATTCCGATAAAATCCCACTCTCTCGCTCCTGCTCTCTTTTACTGCATTAGGACAACAACGATATATTTGTTACTTGCTGCGGTAGCTGAACCCCTTTATCCTCTGCATGACCTGTCATTGCCACAGTAAATAGATGAAACCCACTAGCATGAGTAGGAGTTGTTTGAGCCCTGTTGTGCCTACTCATTCATGCTTGTTTGTCATGCCTGCTACTGCTTAGAGTTGTGTCAGGTCTGATTCATCGGGGATGAATCAGAGGCGTGTGAACATGTCCCAATGTGTGTGAGCTAAGTGTGTGAACACGATTTGGTAAAGGTAGCGGTGAGAGGCCATGTAGGAGTACATGGTGGGTTGTCTCATTGCAGCCGT
>NW_021266812.1:0-14575 GCF_002162155.2 Triticum dicoccoides
ACTTAGCATCTTTTCCTCCAAAATGACTTAATATGCTTAACTAGCTCTAAAATGACATAATATGCTTAAGAAATGACATATTTTAGCTCCTAAATGACTTCATATGCTTAGCTAGCTCCAAAATAACATAATAACCTTACTTAGCTCCAAAATGACCTATTTAACCTAGGATAGCTCTAAAATGACCTATACTTAGCATTTTTTACCTCCAAAATGACTCAATATGCTTAGCTAGCTCGAAAATTACATAATAAGCTTAATTAGCTCCAAAATGACCTATTTAACCTAGGATAGCTCTAAAATGACCTATACTTAGTATTTTTTCCTCCAAAATGACTTAATATGCTTAGCTAGCTTCAAAATGACCTATTTAGCCTAGGATAGCTCTAAAATGACCTATAGTTAGCATCTTTTCCTCCATAATTACTTAATATGCTTAACTAGCTCTAAAATGACATAATATGCTTAGGAAATGACATAGTTTAGCTCCTAAATGACTTCTCATGCTTAGGTAGCTCCAAAATGACATAATAACCTTACTTAGCTCTAAAATGACCTATTTAACCTAGGATAGCTCTAAAATGACCTATACTTAGCATCGTTTCCTCCAAAATGACTCAATATGCTTAGCTAGCTCATAAATTACATAATAAGCTTAATTAGCTCCAAAATGACCTATTTAACCTAGGATAGGTCTAAAATGACCTATACTTAGCATTTTTTTCATCCAAAATGACTTAATATGCTTAGCTAGCTTCAAAATGACCTATTTAACCTAGGATAGCTCTAAAATGACCTATACTTAGCATCTTTTCCTCCAAAATGACTTAATATGCTTAACTAGCTCTAAAATGACATAATATGCTTAAGAAATGACATAGTTTAGCTCCTAAATGACTTCACATGCTTAGCTAGCTCCAAAATGACATAATAACCTTACTTAGCTCTAAAATGACCTATTTAACCTAGGATAGCTCTAAAATGACCTATACTTAGCATCGTTTCCTCCAAAATGACTCAATATGCTTAGCTAGCTCAAAAATTACATAATAAGCTTAATTAGCTCCAAAATGACCTATTTAACCTAGGATAGCTCTAAAATGACCTATACTTAGCATCTGTTTCTCCAAAATTACTTAATCTTCTTAACTAGCTCTAAAATGACATAATATGCTTAAGAAATGACATAGTTTAGCTCCTAAATGACTTCACATGCTTAGCTAGCTCTAAAATGACATAATAACCTTACTTAGCTCTAAAATGACCTATTTAACCAAGGATAGCTCTAAATGACCTATACTTAGCATTTTTTCCTCCAAAATGACTTAATATGCTTAACTAGCTCTAAAATGACATAATATGCTTAAGAAATGACATATTTTAGCTCCTAAATGACTTCATATGCTTAGCTAGCTCCAAAATGACATAATAACCTTACTTAGCTCTAAAATGACCTATTTAACCTAGGATAGCTCTAAAATGACCTATACTTAGCATTTTTCCTCCAAAATGACTCAATATGCTTAGCTAGCTCAAAAATTACATAATAAGCTTAATTAGCTCCAAAATGACCTATATAACCTAGGATAGCTCCAAAATGACCTATAGTTAGAATTTTTTCCTCCAAAATGACTTAATATGCTTAGCTAGCTTAAAAATGACCTATTTAACCTAGGATAGCTCTAAAATGACCTATACTTAGCATTTTTTCCTGTAAAATGACTCAATATGCTTAGCTAGCTCAAAAATGACATAATATGCTTAATTAGCTCCAAAATGACCTATTTAACCTAGGATAGCTCTAAAATGACCTATACTTAGCATTTTTTGCTCCAAAATGACTTAATATGCTTAGCTAGCTTCAAAATGACCTATTTAGCCTAGGATAGCTCTAAAATGACCTATAATTAGCATCTTTTCCTCCATAATTACTTAATATGCTTAACTAGCTCTAAAATGACATAATATGCTTAAGAAATGACATAGTTTAGCTCCTAAATGACTTCTCATGCTTAGGTAGCTCCAAAATGACATAATAACCTTAGTTAGCTCTAAAATGACATATTTAACCTAGGATAGCTCTAAAATGACCTATACTTAGCATCTTTTCCTTCAAAATGACTTAATATGCTTAGCTAGCTCTAAAATGATATAATATGCTTAAGAAATGACATATTTTAGGTCCTAAATGACTTCATATGCTTAGTTAGCTCCAAAAATGACATAATAACCTTACTTAGCTCCAAAATGACCTATTTAACCTAGGCTAGCTCTAAAATGACCTATGGTTAGCATTTTTTCCACCAAAATGACTCAATATGCTTAGCTAGCTCAAAAATTACATAATAACCTTACTTAGCTCCAAAATGACCTATTTAACCTAGGCTAGCTCTGAAATGACCTATAGTTAGCATTTTCCCACCAAAATGACTCAATATGCTTAGCTAGCTCAAAAATTACATAATAAGCTTAATTAGCTCCAAAATGACCTATTTAACCTAGGATAGCTCTAAAATGACCTATACTTAGCATTTTTTTCCTCCAAAATGACTTACTATGCTTAGCTAGCTTCAAAATGACCTATTTAACCTAGGATAGCTATAAAATGACCTATACTTAGCATCTTTTCCTCCAAAATTACTTAATATGCTTAACTAGCTCTAAAATGACATAATATGCTTAAGAAATGACATAGTTTAGCTCCTAAATGACTTCAAATGCTTAGCTAGCTCCAAAATGACAAAATAACCTTACTTATCTCTAAAATGACATATTTAACCTAGGATAGCTCTAAAATGACCTATACTTAGCATCTTTTCCTCTAAAATGACTTAATATGCTTAGCTAGCTCTAAAATGATATAATATGCTTAAGAAATGACATATTTTAGGTCCTAAATGACTTCATATGCTTAGTTAGCTCCAAAATGACATAATAAGCTTAATTAGCTCCAAAATGACCTACTTAACCTAGGATAGCTCTAAAATGACCTATACTTAGCATTTTTTTGCTCCAAAATGACTCAATATGCTTAGCTAGCTCAAAAATTACATAATAAGCTTAATTAGCTCGAAAATGACCTATTTAACCTAGGATAGCTATAAAATGACCTATACATAGCATTTTTTCCTCCAAAATTACTTAATATCCTTAGCTAGCTTCAAAATGACCTATTTAACCTAGCATAGCTCTAAAATGACCTATACTTAGCATCTTTTCCTCCAAAAATACTTAATGTGCTTAACTAGCTCTAAAATGACATAATATGCTTAAGAAATGACATAGTTTAGCTCCTAAATGGCTTCACATGCTTAGCTAGCTCGAAAATGACATAATAACCTTACTTAGCTCTAAAATGACACATTTAACCTAGGATAGCTCTAAAATGACCTATACTTAGCATCTTTTCCTCCAAAATTACTTAATCTGCTTAACTAGCTCTAAAATGACATAATATGCTTAAGAAATGACATATTTTAGCTCCTAAATGACTTCACATGCTTAGCTAGCTCCAAAATGACACAATAACCTTACTTAGCTCTAAAATGACCTATGTAACCTAGGATAGCTCTAAAATGACCTATACTTAGCATCGTTTCCTCCAAAATGACTCAATATGCTTAGCTAGCTCATAAATTACATAATAAGCTTAATTAGCTCCAAAATGACCCATTTAACCTAGGATAGGTCTAAAATGACCTATACTTAGCATTTTTTTCATCCAAAATGACTTAATATGCTTAGCTAGCTTCAAAATGACCTATTTAACCTAGGATAGCTCTAAAATGACCTATACTTAGCATCTTTTCCTCCAAAATGACTTAATATGCTTAACTAGCTCTAAAATGACATAATATGCTTAAGAAATGACATAGTTTAGCTCCTAAATGACTTCACATGCTTAGCTAGCTCCAAAATGACATAATAACCTTACTTAGCTCTAAAATGACCTATTTAACCTAGGATAGCTCTAAAATGACCTATACTTAGCATCGTTTCCTCCAAAATGACTCAATATGCTTAGCTAGCTCAAAAATTACATAATAAGCTTAATTAGCTCCAAAATGACCTATTTAACCTAGGACTTAGCATTTTTTTCATCCAAAATGACTTAATATGCTTAGCTAGCTTCAAAATGACCTATTTAACCTAGGATAGCTCTAAAATGACCTATACTTAGCATCTTTTCCTCCAAAATGACTTAATATGCTTAACTAGCTCTAAAATGACATAATGTGCTTAAGAAATGACATAGTTTAGCTCCTAAATGACTTCACATGCTTAGCTAGCTCCAAACTGACATAATAACCTTAATTAGCTCTAAAATGACCTATTTAACCTAGGATAGCTCTAAAATGACCTATACTTAGCATTGTTTCCTCCAAAATGACTCAATATGCTTAGCTAGCTCAAAAATTACATAATAAGCTTAATTAGCTCCAAAATGACCTATTTAACCTAGGATAGGTCTAAAATGACCTATACTTAGCATTTTTTTCCTCCAAAATGACTTAATATGCTTAGCTAGCTTCAAAATGACCTATTTAACCTAGGATAGCTCCAAAATGACATAATAATCTTACTTAGCTCTAAAATGACACATTTAACCTAGGATAGCTCTAAAATGACCTATACTTAGCATCTTTTCCTCCAAAATTACTTAATATGCTTAACTAGCTCTAAAATGACATAATATGCTTAAGAAATGACACAGTTTAGCTCCTAAATTACTTCAGATGCTTAGCTAGCTCCAACATGACATAATAACCTTACTTAGCTCTAAAATGACATATTTAACCTAGGATAGCTCTAAAATGACTTATACTTAGCATCTTTTCCTCCAAAATGACTTAATATGCTTAGCTAGCTCTAAAATGATATAATATGCTTAAGAAATGACATATTTTAGGTCCTAAATGACTTCATATGCTTAGCTAGCTTCAAAATGACCTATTTAACCTAGGCTAGCTCTAAAATGACCTATACTTAGCATTTTTTCCCTAAAAAATGACTCAATATGCTTAGCTAGCTCAAAAATTACATAATAAGCTTAATTAGCTCCAAAATGACCTATTTAACCTAGGATAGCTCTAAAATGACCTATACTTAGCATTTTTTTCCTCCAAAATGACTTAATATGCTTAGCTAGCTTCAAAATGACCTATTTAACCTAGGATAGATCTAAAATGACCTATACTTAGCATCTTTTCCTCCAAAATGACTTAATATGCTTAACTAGCTCTAAAATGACATAATATGCTTAAGAAATGACATATTTTAGCTCCTAAATGACTTCATATGCTTAGCTAGCTCCAAAATGACATAATAACCTTACTTAGCTCCAAAATGACCTATTTAACCTAGGATAGCTCTAAAATGACCTATACTTAGCATTTTTTAGCTCCAAAATGACTCAATATGCTTAGCTAGCTCAAAAATTACATAATAAGCTTAATTAGCTCCAAAATGACCTATTTAACCTAGGATAGCTCTAAAATGACCTATACTTCGCATTTTTTCCTCCAAAATGACTTAATATGCTTAGCTAGCTTCAAAATGACCTATTTAGCCTAGGATAGCTCTAAAATGACCTATAGTTAGCATCTTTTCCTCCATAATTACTTAATATGCTTAACTAGCTCTAAAATGACATAATATGCTTAAGAAATGACATAGTTTAGCTCCTAAATGACTTCTCATGCTTAGGTAGCTCCAAAATGACATAATAACCTTACTTAGCTCTAAAATGACATATTTAACCTAGGATAGCTCTAAAATGACCTATACTTAGCATCTTTTCCTTCAAAATGACTTAATATGCTTAGCTAGCTCTAAAATGATATAATATGCTTAAGAAATGACATATTTTAGGTCCTAAATGACTTCATATGCTTAGTTAGCTCCAAAATGACATAATAACCTTACTTAGCACCAAAATGACCTATTTAACCTAGGCTAGCTCTAAAATGACCTATAGTTAGCATTTTTTCCACCAAAATGACTCAATATGCTTAGCTAGGTCAAAAATTACATAATAACCTTAATTAGCTCCAAAATGACCTATTTAACCTAGGCTAGCTCTGAAATGACCTATAGTTAGCACTTTTCCACCAAAATGACTCAATATGCTTAGCTAGCTCAAAAATTACATAATAAGCTTAATTAGCTCCAAAATGACCTATTTAACCTAGGATAGCTCTAAAATGACCTATACTTAGCATTTTTTCCTCCAAAATGACTTAATATGCTTAGCTAGCTTCAAAATGACCTATTTAGCTAGGATAGCTCTAAAATGACCTATAGTTAGCATCTTTTCCTCCATAATTACTTAATATGCTTAACTAGCTCTAAAATGACATAATATGCTTAAGAAATGACATAGTTTAGCTCCTAAATGACTTCACATGCTTAGCTAGCTCCAACATGACATAATAACCTTACTTAGCTCTAAATGGACATATTTAACCTAGGATAGCTCTAAAATGACTTATACTTAGCATCTTTTCCTCCAAAATGACCTAATATGCTTAGCTAGCTCTAAAATGATATAATATGCTTAAGAAATGACATATTTTAGGTCCTAAATGACTTCATATGCTTAGCTAGCTTCAAAATGACCTATTTAACCTAGGCTAGCTCTAAAATGACCTATACTTAGCATTTTTTCCTCCAAAATGACTCAATATGCTTAGCTAGCTCAAAAATTACATAATAAGCTTAATTAGCTCCAAAACGACCTATTTAACCTACGATGGCTCAAAAATGACCTATACTTAGCATTTTTTCCTCCAAAATGACTTAATATGTTAGCTAGCTTCAAAATGACCTATTTAACCTACGATAGCTCTAAAATGACCTATACTTAGCATCTTTTCCTCCAAAATTACTTAATCTGCTTAACTAGCTCTAAAATGACATAATATGCTTAAGAAATGACATAGTTTAGCTCCTAAATGACTTCAGATGCTTAGCTAGCTCCAAAATGACATAATAACCTTACTTATCTCTAAAATGACCTATTTAACCTAGAATAGCTCTAAAATGACCTATACTTAGCATTGTTTCCTCCAAAATGACTCAATATGCTTAGCTAGCTCAAAAATTACATAATAAGCTTAATTAGCTCCAAAATGACCTATTTAACCTAGGATAGCTCTAAAATGACCTATACTTAGCATTTTTTTCCTCCAAAATGACTTAATATGCTTAGCTAGCTTCAAAATGACCTATTTAGCCTAGGATAGCTCTAAAATGACCTATAGTTAGCATCTTTTCCTCCATAATTACTTAATATGCTTAACTAGCTCTAAAATGACATAATATGCTTAAGAAATGACATAGTTTAGCTCCTAAATGACTTCTCATGCTTAGGTAGCTCCAAAATGACATAATAACCTTACTTAGCTCTAAAATGACATATTTAACCTAGGATAGCTCTAAAATGACCTATACTTAGCATCTTTTCCTTCAAAATGACTTAATATGCTTAGCTAGCTCTAAAATGATATAATATGCTTAAGAAATGACATATTTTAGGTCCTAAATGACTTCATATGCTTAGTTAGCTCCAAAATGACATAATAACCTTACTTAGCTCCAAAATGACCTATTTAACCTAGGCTAGCTCTAAAATGACCTATAGTTAGCATTTTTTCCACCAAAATGACTCAATATGCTTAGCTAGCTCAAAAATTACATAATAACCTTACTTAGCTCCAAAATGACCTATTTAACCTAGGCTAGCTCTGAAATGACCTATAGTTAGCATTTTTCCACCAAAATGACTCAATATGCTTAGCTAGCTCAAAAATTACATAATAAGCTTAATTAGCTCCAAAATGACCTATTTAACCTAGGATAGCTCTAAAATGACCTATACTTAGCATTTTTTTCCTCCAAAATGACTTAATATGCTTAGCTAGCTTCAAAATGACCTATTTAACCTAGGATAGCTCTAAAATGACCTATACTTAGCATCTTTTCCTCCAAAATGACTTAATATGCTTAACTAGCTCTAAAATGACATAATATGCTTAAGAAATGACATATTTTAGCTCCTAAATGACTTCATATGCTTAGCTAGCTCCAAAATGACATAATAACCTTACTTAGCTCCAAAATGACCTATTTAACCTAGGATAGCTCTAAAATGACCTATACTTAGCATTTTTTTGCTCCAAAATGACTCAATATGCTTAGCTAGCTCAAAAATTACATAATAAGCTTAATTAGCTCGAAAATGACCTATTTAACCTAGGATAGCTCTAAAATGACCTATACTTAGCATTTTTTCCTCCAAAATTACTTAATATGCTTAGCTAGCTTCAAAATGACCTATTTAACCTAGGATAGCTCTAAAATGACCTATACTTAGCATCTTTTCCTCCAAAATTACTTAATATGCTTAACTAGCTCTAAAATGACATAATATGCTTAAGATATGACATAGTTTAGCTCCTAAATGACTTCACATGCTTAGCTAGCTCCAAAATGACAAAATAACCTTACTTATCTCTAAAATGACATATTTAACCTAGGATAGCTCTAAAATGACCTATACTTAGCATCTTTTCCTCCAAAATGACTTAATATGCTTAGCTAGCTCTAAAATGATATAATATGCTTAAGAAAGGACATATTTTAGGTCCTAAATGACTTCATATGCTTAGCTAGCTCCAAAATGACATAATAACCTTACTTAGCTCCAAAATGACCTATTTAACCTAGGCTAGCTCTAAACTGACCTATACTTAGCATTTTTTCCTGTAAAATGACTCAATATGCTTAGCTAGCTCAAAAATGACATAATATGCTTAATTAGCTCCAAAATGACCTATTTAACCTAGGATAGCTCCAAAATGACCTATACTTAGCATTTTTTTGCTCCAAAATGACTCAATATGCTTAGCTAGCTCAAAAATTACATAATAAGCTTAATTAGCTCAAAAATGACCTATTTAACCTAGGATAGCTCTAAAATGACCTATACTTAGCATTTTTTCCTCTAAAATTACTTAATATGCTTAGCTAGCTTCAAAATGACCTATTTAACCTAGGATAGCTCTAAAATGACCTATACTTAGCATCTTTTACTCCAAAATTACTTAATATGCTTAACTAGCTCTAAAATGACATAATATGCTTAAGAAATGACATATTTTAGCTCCTAAATGACTTCATATGCTTAGCTAGCTCCAAAATGACATAATAACCTTACTTAGCTCTAAAATGACCTATTTAACCTAGGATAGCTCTAAAATGACCTATACTTAGCATTTTTCCTCCATAATGACTCAATATGCTTAGCTAGCTCAAAAATTACATAATAAGCTTAATTAGCTCCAAAATGACCTATATAACCTAGGATAGCTCCAAAATGACCTATAGTTAGAATTTTTTCCTCCAAAATGACTTAATAAGCTTAGCTAGCTTAAAAATGACCTATTTAACCTAGGATAGCTCTAAAATGACCTATACTTAGCATCTTTTCCTCCAAAATGACTTAATATGCTTACCTAACTCTAAAGTGACATAACATGCTTAAGAAATGACATATTTTAGGTCCTAAATGACTTCATATGCTTAGCTAGCGCCAAAATGACATAATAACCTTACTTAGCTCCAAAATGACCTATTTAACCTAGGCTAGCTCTAAACTGACCTATACTTAGCATTTTTTCCTGTAAAATGACTCAATATGCTTAGCTAGCTCAAAAATGACATAATATGCTTAATTAGCTCCAAAATGACCTATTTAACCTAGGATAGCTCTAAAATGACCTATACTTAGCATTTTTTTGCTCCAAAATGACTCAATATGCTTAGCTAGCTCAAAAATTACATAATAAGCTTAATTAGCTTCAAAATGACCTATTTAACCTAGGATAGCTCTAAAATGACCTATACTTAGCATCTTTTACTCCAAAATTACTTAATATGCTTAACTAGCTGTAAAATGACATAATATGCTTAAGAAATGACATAGTTTAGCTCCTAAATGACTTCACATGCTTAGCTAGCTCCAAAATGACATAATAACCTTACTTAGCTCTAAAATGACATATTTAACCTAGGATAGCTCTAAAATGACCTATACTTAGCATCTTTTCCTCCAAAATGACTTAATATGCTTAGCTAGCTCTAAAATGATATAATATGCTTAAGAAATGACATATTTTAGGTCCTAAATGACTTCATATGCTTAGTTAGCTCCAAAATGACATAATAACCTTACTTAGCTCCAAAATGACCTATTTAACCTAGGCTAGCTCTAAAATGACCTATAGTTAGCATTTTTTCCACCAAAATGACTCAATATGCTTAGCTAGCTCAAAAATTACATAATAAGCTTAATTAGCTCCAAAATGACCTATTTAACCTAGGATAGCTCTAAAATGACCTATATTTAGCATTTTTTCCTCCAAAATTACTTAATCTGCTTAACTAGCTCTAAAATGACATAATATGCTTAAGAAATGACGTAGTTTAGCTCCTAAATGACTTCACATGCTTAGCTAGCTCCAAAATGACATAATAAACTTACTTAGCTCTAAAATGACCTATTTAACCTAGGATAGCTCTAAAATGACATATACTTAGCATTTTTTCCTCCAAAATGACTCAATATTCTTAGCTAGCTAAAAAATTACATAATAAGCTTAATTAGCTCCAAAATGACCTATTTAACCTAGGATAGCTCTAAAATGACCTATACTTAGCATTTTTTTCCTCCAAAATGACTTAATATGCTTAGCTAGCTTCAAAATGACCTATTTAACCTAGGATAGCTCTAAAATGACCTATACTTAGCATCTTTTCCTCCAAAATGACTTAATATGCTTAACTAGCTCTAAAATGACATAATATGCTTAAGAAATGACATATTTTAGCTCCTAAATGACTTCATATGCTTAGCTAGCTCCAAAATAACATAATAACCTTACTTAGCTCCAAAATGACCTATTTAACCTAGGATAGCTCTAAAATGACCTATATTTAGCATTTTTTCCTCCAAAATTACTTAATCTGCTTAACTAGCTCTAAAATGACATAATATGCTTCAGAAATGACATAGTTTAGCTGCTAAATGACTTCACATGCTTAGCTAGCTCCAAAATGACATAATAAACTTACTTAGCTCTAAAATGACCTATACTTAGCATTTTTTTGCT
Source organism: Triticum dicoccoides (assembly GCF_002162155.2). NCBI lineage: Eukaryota > Viridiplantae > Streptophyta > Magnoliopsida > Poales > Poaceae > Triticum > Triticum dicoccoides. The sequence continues at coordinate 11,172 of NW_021266812.1, forward strand.
CCAAAATGACTCAATATGCTTAGCTAGCTCAAAAATTACATAATAAGCTTAATTAGCTCGAAAATGACCTATTTAACCTAGGATAGCTCTAAAATGACCTATACTTAGCATTTTTTCCTCCAAAATGACTTAATATGCTTAGCTAGCTTCAAAATGACCTATTTAACCTAGGATAGCTCTAAAATGACCTATACTTAGCATCTTTTCCTCCAAAATGACTTAATATGCTTAACTAGCTCTAAAATGACATAATATGCTTAAGAAATGACATATTTTAGCTCCTAAATGACTTCATATGCTTAGCTAGCTCCAAAATGACATAATAACCTTTCTTAGCTCTAAAATGACCTATTTAACCTTAGATAGCTCTAAAATGACCTATACTTAGCACTTTTCCTCCAAAATGACTCAATATGCTTAGCTAGCTCAAAAATTACATAATAAGCTTAATTAGCTCCAAAATGACCTATATAACCTAGGATAGCTCCAAAATGACCTATAGTTAGAATTGTTTTCTCCAAAATGACTTAATATGCTTAGCTAGCTTAAAAATGACCTATTTAACCTAGGATAGCTCTAAAATGACCTATACTTAGCATCTTTTCCTCCAAAATGACTTAATATGCTTACCTAACTCTAAAATGACATAACATGCTTAAGAAATGACATATTTTAGGTCCTAAATGACTTCATATGCTTAGCTAGCTCCAAAATGACATAATAACCTTACTTAGCTCCAAAATGACCTATTTAACCTAGGCTAGCTCTAAACTGACCTATACTTAGCATTTTTTTCCTGTAAAATGACTCAATATGCTTAGCTAGCTCAAAAATGACATAATATACTTAATTAGCTCCAAAATGACCTATTTAACCTAGGATAGCTCTAAAATGACCTATACTTAGCATTTTTTCCTCCAAAATTACTTAATATGCTTAGCTAGCTTCAAAATGACCTATTTAACCTAGGATAGCTCTAAAATGACCTATACTTAGCATCTTTTACTCCAAAATTACTTAATATGCTTAACTAGATCTAAAATGACATAATATGCTTAAGAAATGACATATTTTAGCTCCTAAATGACTTCATATGCTTAGCTAGCTCCAAAATGACATAATAACCTTACTTAGCTCTAAAATGACCTATTTAACCTAGGATAGCTCTAAAATGACCTATACTTAGCATTTTTCCTCCAAAATGACTCAATATGCTTAGCTAGCTCAAAAATTACATAATAAGCTTAATTAGCTCCAAAATGACCTATATAACCTAGGATAGCTCCAAAATGACCTATAGTTAGAATTTTTTCCTCCAAAATGACTTAATATGCTTAGCTAGCTTAAAAATGACCTATTTAACCTAGGATAGCTCTAAAATGACCTATACTTAGCATCTTTTCCTGCAAAATGACTTAATATGCTTACCTAACTCTAAAATGACATAACATGCTTAAGAAATGACATATTTTAGGTCCTAAATGACTTCATATGCTTAGCTAGCTCCAAAATGACATAATAACCTTACTTAGCTCCAAAATGACCTATTTAACCTAGGCTAGCTCTAAACTGACCTATACTTAGCATTTTTTCCTGTAAAATGACTCAATATGCTTAGCTAGCTCAAAAATGACATAATATGCTTAGTTAGCTCCAAAATGACCTATTTAACCTAGAATAGCTCTAAAATGACCTATACTTAGCATTTTTTTGCTCCAAAGTGACTCAATATGCTTAGCTAGCTCAAAAATTACATAATAAGCTTAATTAGCTTCAAAATGACCTATTTAACCTAGGATAGCTCTAAAATGACCTATACTTAGCATCTTTTACTCCAAAATTACTTAATATGCTTAACTAGCTCTAAAATGACATAATATGCTTAAGAAATGACATAGTTTAGCTCCTAAATGACTTCACATGCTTAGCTAGCTCCAAAATGACATAATAACCTTACTTAGCTCTAAAATGACATATTTAACCCAGGATAGCTATAAAATGACCTATACTTAGCATCTTTTCCTCCAAAATGACTTAATATGCTTAGCTAGCTCTAAAATGATATAATATGCTTAAGAAATGACATATTTTAGGTCCTAAATGACTTCATATGCTTAGTTAGCTCCAAAATGACATAATAACCTTACTTAGCTCCAAAATGACCTATTTAACCTAGGCTAGCTCTAAAATGACCTATAGTTAGCATTTTTTCCACCAAAATGACTCAATATGCTTAGCTAGCTCAAAAATTACATAATAAGCTTAATTAGCTCCAAAATGACCTATATTTAGCATTTTTTCCTCCAAAATCACTTAATCTGCTTAACTAGCTCTAAAATGACATAATATGCTTAAGAAATGACATAGTTTAGCTCCTAAATGACTTCACATGCTTAGCTAGCTCCAAAATGACATAATAAACTTACTTAGCTCTAAAATGACCTATTTAACCTAGGATAACTCTAAAATGACCTATACTTAGCATTTTTTCCTCCAAAATGACTCAATATGCTTAGCTAGCTAAAAAATTACATAATAAGCTTAATTAGCTCCAAAATGACCTATTTAACCTAGGATAGCTCTAAATGACCTATACTTAGCATTTTTTTTCCTCCAAAATGACTTAATATGCTTAGCTAGCTTCAAAATGACCTATTTAACCTAGGATAGCTCTAAAATGACCTATACTTAGCATCTTTTCCTCCAAAATGACTTAATATGCTTAACTAGCTCTAAAATGACATAATATGCTTAAGAAATGACATATTTTAGCTCCTAAATGACTTCATATGCTTAGCTAGCTCCAAAATGACATAATAACCTTACTTAGCTCTTAAATGACCTATTTAACCTAGGATAGCTCTAAAATGACCTATACTTAGCATTTTTTTGCTCCAAAATGACTCAATATGCTTAGTGTGACGCCCGGATAATTAGGCTACAGTGAAACTCTGCTAATGATGCCACGTCACCTCGATTACTGTTGCTAATCTCGCGTTAGTCTGAGAACGGTTCGAATTCAAATTCAAGATCAAGAAAACAATAAAAGTTTTTAAATATTAAAACTAAAATGTTTGGAGTGAGCCAAATAATCCATATTAAATATTGGTGAAGAAACCACATTTTTATAAAGTAACTAAATGTTCTAAGATAAGTAAAACAGTAGCCGAAACAATTATTTAAACATCTCTTAAATGATTAAATTATTGAAACCGTATTTTTACAACTACAAAAATAATTGTGACAATGGTATAACTACTATTACTAATTGTGGTGCTAACTATATGATTTACAAAACAAAAACAATTTGAAAGATTAAATAAAAAGAAAAGAAAATACAAAAGGGCAGAAAACACAACTAACAAAAGACAGAGAGGAAAACCCTCTAATCCCCTGGGCCAACC
>NW_021266812.1:15072-15578 GCF_002162155.2 Triticum dicoccoides
GGATCGCCCGTCGCCGCCGCCCGAAGCCACCTCGCCAGCGCCGCCTCCCCACCGGACAGCCGCATCCTCTTCTCCTCTCCATCGCCCCCTCGTCACCGGGCCGCCACCGCTCCGCCGTCGCCCAACGCCACCTCGACTTCGTCTCCTCCCCACGACGCGTCGCCACCGATCCTCGCCGCCCGGAGCTGCGCCTCCGCCTTAGCCACCTCGCCGGACTGCCTCCTCCGCGTGTGTCGTCCCCGTCCCCCACCTCGAGCACCACTGCCTCGTGCCCTGCGCCCCGTTGTGAGCTCCGGCCTTCCTCCCTCTCTCCCCTTATTCTCCGTCACCGGCGCCGTTCATTCGCGCGCGCACGACCGTAGCCCGCCCTACTGCCGCCTTTGCTCACTCCCGCCGCCATGAGCTTGCTCCGGTCGAGCTCCGGCCTCGTCCCGCAGCCCCTGCTTTGGCTCCGCCACGCCCGCTCGCTGCCAGGCCTGCGGTCGCCGTCCCAGCTCGCGCCGACC
>NW_021266812.1:15698-23089 GCF_002162155.2 Triticum dicoccoides
GCGCCACGGCGGTCGTCGCCCGCGCACCCGGGTTCGCCCTATCGGGCGCGCGCCCGCACCCGTTACGCTCCAGTGGCCGCGCCCGCTAGCCAGCACCCGCTAAGGCCCTGGGCCACTGGACAACAGGGCCCACGCCCTTTAGAACAAAAAAAAAGGAATACTAAGAAATAAAAAAAACTAAAATATGTTAATTAATTAATTAAAGGATCAATTAACTTAATTAATTATATTAAATTAACCTAATCACTTAGTTAACTAATTAATCATGATTAGTTAGTCTAGTCAATGACGAACGGGACCCACACGTCAGACTGACCCAGTCAACTCCCTGTTGACTGCTGACGTACGGGACCCACACGTCAGCATGCACTATTCTGGATAATGTTAGAATTAAATAATTAAATAAATTCTAAAAATGATTAAAACTTTAGAAAATCATAACTTTTAATCCGTAACTCGGATGAAAATACTTTCTACATGAAAGTTGCTCAGAACGACGAGACGAACCCGGATATGCAGCCCGTTCGTCCACCACACACCTCTAACATACCAAACACGCAACTTTCCCCCTCCGGTTCATCTGTCCGAAAACGCGAAACACCTGGAATACTTTCCCGGATGTTTTCCCCCTTCGTCGGTATCACCTACTACCGTGATTGGGCACACCTAGCATCGTTACTTGTCATGTCATGCATCGATATGCATTTGTTTGCATTGTATTCATTGTTTCTTCCCCCTCTTCTCTCCGGTAGACTACGAGACCGACGCTGCTGCTGCCCAGTTCGACTACGGAGTTGACGATCCCTCCTTCTTGCCAGAGCAACCAGGCAAGCCCCCCCCCCTTGATCACCAGATATCGCCTATTCTACTCTATACTTCTTGCATTAGAGTAGTGTAGCATGTTACTGCTTTCCGTTATACCTATCCTGATGCATAGCCTGCCCTTGTTACTACTGTTGATACCTTTACCTGCAATCCTATATGCTTAGTATAGGATGCTAGTATTTCCATCTGTGGCCCTACATTCTTGTCAGTCTGCCTTGCTATACTATCGGGCCGTGATCACTTGGGAGGTGATCACGGGTATATACTATACATACATACATACTATACAGATGGTGACTAAAGTCGGGTCCGCTCGAAGAGTACCCGCGAGTGATTCACGGATTGGGGGCTGAAAGGACCTTTGTCCCGACGGCCCTCTGTGTGGATCTTTGTGGCGGAGCGACAGGGCAGGTTGAGACCGCCTAGGAGAGAGGTGGGCCTGGCCCTGTTCAGCGTTCGCGGATACTTAACACGCTTAACGAGATCTTGGTATTTGATCTGAGTTGGCTACGAGCCTATACGCACTAACCATCTACGTGGGAGTAGTTATGGGTATCCCGACGTCGTGGTATCAGCCGAAGCACTTCAGACGTCAGCGACGGAGCGGCGCGCGCCGAATTGGACTGGAACGCCACTAGGCTAGGTCTACTTTCGGCTGCCCTCGCAACGTGCAGGTGTGCTATGGGTGATGGGCCCAGACCCCTGTGCTCTTAGGTTTAGACCGGCGTGCTGGCCTCTCTGTTTTGCCTAGGTGGGGCTGCGACGTGTTGATCTTCCGAGGCCGGGCATGACCCAGGAAAGTGTGTCCGGCCAAATGGGATCAAGCGTGTTGGGTAAGTTGGTGCACCCCAGCAGGGAAGTTAATCTATTCGAATAGCTGTGATCTTCGGTAACAGGACGACTTGGAGTTGTACCTTGACCTTATGACAACTAGAACCGGATACTTAATAAAACACACCCTTCCAAGTGCCAGATACAACCGATGGTCGCTCTCTCTCAGGGATACGAGGAGGGGATCGCCGGGTAGGGTTATGCTATGCGATGCTACTTGGAGATGCTACTTGAAGATGCTACTTGGAGGACTTCAATCTACTCTCTCCTACATGCTGCAAGACGGAGGCTGCCAGAAGCGTAGTCTTCGACAGGATTAGCTATCCCCCTCTTATTCTGGCATTCTGCAGTTCAGTCCACTGATATGGCCTCCTTACACATATACCCATGCATATGTAGTGTAGTTCCTTGCTTGCAAGTACTTTGGATGAGTACTCACGGTTGCTTTCTCCCCCCTTTTCCCCCTTTCCTTTCTTTCTGGTTGTCGCAACCAGATGCTGGAGTCCAGGAGCCAGACGCCACCGTCGAGGACGACCCTTACTACACCGGAGGTGCCTACTACTACGTGCAGCCCGCTGACGACGACCAGGAGTAGTTAGGAGGATCCCAGGCAGGAGGCCTGCGCCTCTTTCGATCTGTATCCCAGTTTGTGCTAGCCATCTTATGGCAACTTGTTTAACTTATGTCTGTACTCAGATATTGTTGCTTCCGCTGACTAGTCTATGATCGAGCACTTGTATTCGAGCCCTCGAGGCCCCTGGCTTGTATTATGATGCTTGTATGACTTATTTTATTTGTAGAGTTGTGTTGTGATATCTTCCCGTGAGTCCCTGATCTTGATCGTACACATTTGCGTGCATGATTAGTGTACGACTGAATCGGGGGCGTCACAAGTTGGTATCAGAGCCGACTGCCTGTAGGAATCCCCTTTCCAACTCCTTGGCCGAAGTTGAGTCTAGCCATTGCAAAACTTTTACTAACTTGGCTGTGTGCCTTACGGGCCCACGTCGCCATTGGGTGGTATTAGGATCTTTTATTCCTCGACCTATACTCTGGGACTCTTATTTCTCTTCTATTCGGGTGAAATGATTTTTGCTAAATCTAACATTAGGATCTCGTTATCACTTTCACCCGGAGAGCCCCTTATTAATGATGATCGTCTACGGCACGTGAAGACCCTGAAGATACTCTCCGTTGTTAACCCGAGAACTTATGTTCATCGCATTTGCAATTCCCGTTCCACCGTCAACCCTTAGGGATAACTACTTGCAGTTGTTATTCTTACATTCATCCCCAGTTGGTCTTGTTATTACCAGATACCTCGAAACACTCGTCGTTGTCTCGATAATCATTTGAGCTTATCGCCTTGCTGTTCCTTGTCACCTGAATACCCCTATGGATAATTCTCGCACTTATCGAGTATCCGCTCATCCCCCCAGTTGTTCATGTGTTTCACAATGGTCTTCGAAATACTATTTGATCCTCCAAAAATCCTTAATAGCTTATTGCTCTGCAATACTTGTCTGCTTGCATTATGGATGCTTTCCATTGGCAATATTCGTTAGTATCCTTAGGCATCGTCATTTTGATCCTATTGATTCAGCATGTGTGCGAATGCACACAATCATCTATCAACCCTTCTAAATTATCCTTCCGGCTCAGACATCATTTTTGAACATGAACTGGTTCTCGACCAAACTATTTGTCGTCAATTGTGCCTCTGGTATATTCAACTTATCCATCCCTACTCAGAGCATTGCTTCTGATCCTTTGTTTTGGAAATCGAAATTCCTTTATTATCTAAGCATCGAATCATTCCGATGTTCTATAATATGATGCCCGTGCATTCTTCTTCCTCTGGTTGAGTACCGATGCTCACGTCAGATCCCTTGTGGACCACCAGATCCTTTGTTGGATTTTATCTGACAACGCCCTTCATATTCAATAACCTTGTGAGCCTTTCCTCTGATACATAATGCCTTTGGTAAATTGTATCCTCTTCTTTCTTAACCATGCTCTGTCTTCGAGCTTGAGTTAATTACTTCTAAAGATTCTGGTATATGATTATAAGATGCCCCGATGGGTTGAACCTATGCCTTCCTTAATGGGTGAGAACTCGAAAGTTTTCACGAGTCGTACTCTTCTGGTATTTTGCCAGATAAAATTTCAAAACTACAACTCTATTGAGTGCGAGAAGTGAATGAAAGGTTGTGCATGGAGAAGTGGGAGTCGACCTTGAACTTTGCGTTCATGCCCATGGACACGATGTACATCCTCTCATCGAAGCTTCTTTTAAAATCAATTATTCCCTTGGTATAAGTTCATCTTATATCTGAGATCTGGCCTTTTTGCAATCGTGGTTCTGACCATGTTCTCCTTTAAATATCATGTCCTGTGCAAGTTTAAGCACTTGTCTTCTATAGAGCAATACCCCAGTTCAACTTCTAGTTTGATCTGTCGTCGAGTATTACCACCTGGTATCTCGAGATTATCTTGGAACTGCATAATTTCTTATGAGTTCTTCATCAAGTACTACATACTCACCAATTACAATTTTTCATGGGCTCGGAGTTATTGAACACTCAAAGACACCGATAACTGAACCGAGTCCGCTCTACGGTTCAACAACTCTTCAGTAAGCTTCTATAAGTACGAGTTTGTACCCGATCACGCCATTCCTAGCCTGTTTGGCTATATCATTGTCGTGACGATTCTAATGGTGCTACCTGGTCCTTATTCTCGGAGCACCAATTTTCGACGATGAACTAACCTTACGTCGATTTTTCCTCGTCATACCCTTTCACCTTAAACAACAAGCTTGAGTTCGAGTTTGTGTCGTAACTGTGGTTCCAATAACCTCTTGCTTCATCATTCCTTTGACTTGATGTCGTCGCTAATTGACTACATCTGCATGAAATCTCTCGACAATTGTGTCGTGATCATCATCAACCTTATGAGCTCTTCCAGGAATTCAATTGAATTCATGATGGGTAATACCATCCTTGCCCCTCGATGATTCCTGTTCTCATCGACCACTTTATTGCCTTCCGTTCAACACAACTTGTTCGCGTTTTGTGTAAACCTTGAGATCACCGCTACCCAGCAGTTGATCTTCCTTACCTCGGAAGTATTACCATCACTTTTTGTCAAGAATATGGTGAGAATTTCACCACCTCTTAATAATTCTTGATATCTTAATACTTCTTGCCATCTTCGTTCATTCCTTGGTCCCCGTATTCTTTTCAACCAGAATACCGACAATGGAGCTATGACGTGTGAATTCAAAACTTCTAGCAACCCTATTGCTTTGAAGTGAATGGGCGATAGTTCATTCTAAGTCCTTCGCTAATTGAATCACCATTCTAACATTGGTCGTGCAACCCAACCCGTACTTCGGGCGCACCCTTCAACCAATGTTTAATTGTGTATGTTTTCCTCGAGCATACTCCCTTATATCATTTGATCTGACAAATGTTATCTCCTTGTTCACTTGATGGTGGAAATCCATCTTTTGGGAATCTCGGTGAATTGCCGTTGAGTTCACCAGACACCTCCTTGTCCTCTCCTTGGTTTAATGGTGAACTATTGCTTCAGAAACCCGCTCCCATAGTTCATTTCCCGAGAAGCTTGCAATGCCATTTCAACGATTTGTGTTGCGCCTTTTCTTCTCGGACATCCTGAGTCTCAGGTATCCTGACACCAATCGGATCTGAATCTCGGTCAGATATGATGGTTGGGACAACTTTCCAAGAGTTATGACGTTGATCCTTTGATGACCCGGTAACATGATGTCATGCCTAGCACCCCCCCCCCCGGCTGGAGGACCTATCATTATAGATTCCTTTTCAGCAAGGTTATCCATTCATCCATGAGGAAATTGTAAGACTTATTCTACAAGTTATTCTTGATGGATCCTTCGTGTTTCCAAAGTCTGATCTTCACCTGAAGACCATGTCACTGCTATCTCGAAGCATGTCAACGGTACTCCGATTTTCAACAGGCACGTTTGAAGCACGATGCTATATTTTAATTATCAATTATCCTAACACCGTTGTATGAGTAATATCATGAGATTCCTCCCCCCTTACCTAAATGGCTTTCTACTTTATATCCTGTCATGGATATCTTGCTCTGCTTGTCCTTGGGAAGGATATACCCTCGAAATATGTGTTTAAACATATTTTCCATTCCATTGTTCTATTTGATCTAATGATCACCTTTTCCTTTCCATTGTTTTGTTTAACCTTTCTTGTGATCTATATGATCTAAGCAGTAATGTTCTCCTGCTTATGTAAACACCTCGGTGTACAACTCGGTCAGCAAGACCCTGTTACTATTGTTGAAAACATTCCGGTAACCACCGATGGACGAGAACTTTGCCTATTGGCCCGCCTCGTTCAATGAGCAGGAATTGGTTCTCTTCGTCCCTCGCCCTTGGTATCGATGTTGTTGCCGACATATCTGACAGGCTACCCTTTGACACGCCTTACTATCATGACCGTGCATAATGTCGGCCCCCTTCCTACTTGCAACCACATGGTGGGCCAATAACCCACAGTTCCACAGGATCGAAACCTGACTCTCCTGCACCCCCTCTTCCCAAGGTTGTTCCTCGCGTGCGGCCTCGTATGTAACTCACGGGCCAGCGTCCCAAGTGATCTATTTTGGTAGCAGACGCAATACTCAATCTCATTGCTCTGGACCCCTTTCGCATGTTGTTTCAGACATCGAACAATGGCCTATCCGTTTGAAACTTCTCATGGTACCTTCTTACTTTACTCTCGATATTTTCTTAAGTTCAATTCGAGAGTTACTTCCTACCCCATTCCCTGAGTTATGTACCAGATAGTCAACCTGGTAAGGCCCGCCCTTCCCGAGTCTTCCCCCCATATCCTTTTCGTAAGTACGATGAAGATCCCGAAGAAAGGATGGCGACTTCATCATTTTGACCTGAAGCAGAAGTATGAAGGCATCAATATATTGGATTGACCTCTTCGAGAAGAGCAAGCCAGGATGAGAAGACCCGCTATATTCGTTACCAAACCTTCCCTCCCCTTACTCCCCTCTTAAATCTCGGGACGAGATTTCTTGTAGTGGAGGAGAATTGTGACGCCCGGATAATTAGGCTACAGTGAAACTCTGCTAATGATGCCACGTCACCTCGATTACTGTTGCTAATCTCGCGTTAGTCTGAGAACGGTTCGAATTCAAATTCAAGATCAAGCAAACAATAAAAGTTTTTAAATATTAAAACGAAAATGTTTGGAGTGAGCCAAATAATCCATATTAAATATTGGTGAAGAAACCACATTTTTATAAAGTAACTAAATGTTCTAAGATAAGTAAAACAGTAGCCGAAACAATTATTTAAACATCTCTTAAATGATTAAATTATTGAAACCGTATTTTTACAACTACAAAAATAATTGTGACAATGGTATAACTACTATTACTAATTGTGGTGCTAACTATATGATTTACAAAACAAAAACAATTTGAAAGATTAAATAAAAAGAAAAGAAAATACAAAAGGGCAGAAAACACAACTAACAAAAGACAGAGAGGAAAACCCTCTAATCCCCTGGGCCAACCGACCCAGCTGTAGCCCAATTGGCCCATCCGGTCCACCCCACTCCCCTTATCCCCCCATCGATCCGAACCCTAACCCCCCCCCACGACCGCACACTCCCCCCCACTCCCCACGTCTCCCTCTTCGCTCCCTCCTCTCGATCCCA
>NW_021266812.1:23671-30259 GCF_002162155.2 Triticum dicoccoides
CCCACTCCCCACGTCTCCCTCTCCCCTCCCTCCTCTCGATCCCATCTGGATCGGGGAGGGGCCCGACCCTGACGTCGACCGGATCGCCCGTCGCCGCCGCCCGAAGCCACCTCGCCAGCGCCGCCTCCCCACCGGACAGCCGCATCCTCTTCTCCTCTCCATCGCCCCCTCGTCACCGGGCCGCCACCGCTCCGCCGTCGCCCAACGCCACCTCGACTTCGTCTCCTCCCCACGACGCGTCGCCGCCGATCCTCGCCGCCCGGAGCTGCGCCTCCGCCTTAGCCACCTCGCCGGACTGCCTCCTCCGTGTGTGTCGTCCCCGTCCCCCACCTCGAGCACCACTGCCTCGTGCCCTGCGCCCCGCTGTGAGCTCCGGCATTCCTCCCTCTCTCCCCTTATTCTCCGTCACCGGCGCCGTTCATTCGCGCGCGCATGACCGTAGCCCGCCCTACTGCCGCCTCTGCTCACTCCCGCCGCCATGAGCTTGCTCCGGTCGAGCTCCGGCCTCGTCCCGCAGCCCCTGCTTTGGCTCCGCCACGCCCGCTCGCTGCCAGGCCTGCGGTCGCCGACCCAGCTCGCGCCGACCGTCGTCGGCCCCGCGGCCAACTCCGGCGCCCCGTCGCGCCACGGCGGTCGTCGCCTGCGCACCCGGGTTCGCCCTATCGGGCGCGCGCCCGCACCCATTACGCTCCAGTGGTCGCGCCCTCTAGCCAGCACCCGCTAAGGCCCTGGGCCACTGGACAACAGGGCCCACGCCCTTTAGAACAAAAAAAAGGAATACTAAGAAATAAAAAAAAACTAAAATATGTTAATTAATTAATTAAAGGATCAATTAACTTAATTAATAATATTAAATTAACCTAATCACTTAGTTAACTAATTAATCATGATTAGTTAGTCTAGTCAATGACGAACGGGACCCACACGTCAGACTGACCCAGTCAACTCCCTGTTGACTGCTGACGTCATCATGACGTCATCATGACGTCAGCATGCACTATTCTGGATAATGTTAGAATTAAATGATTAAATAAATTCTAAAAATGATTAAAACTTTAGAAAATCATAACTTTTAATCCGTAACTCGGATGAAAATACTTTCTACATGAAAGTTGCTCAGAACGACGAGACGAACCCGGATACGCAGCCCGTTCATCCACCACACACCTCTAACATACCAAACATGCAACTTTCCCCCTCCGGTTCATCTGTCCGAAAACGCGAAACACCTGGAATACTTTCCCGGATGTTTCCCCCCTTCGTCGGTATCACCTACTACCGCGATTGGGCATACCTAGCATCGTTACTTGTCATGTCATGCATCGATATGCATTTGTTTGCATTGTATTCATTGTTTCTTCCCCCTCTTCTCTCCGGTAGACTACGAGACCGACGCTGCTGCTGCCCAGTTCGACTACGGAGTTGACGATCCCTCCTTCTTGCCAGAGCAACCAGGTAAGCCCCCCCCCCCCCTTGATCACCAGATATCGCCTATTCTACTCTATACTGCTTGCATTAGAGCAGTGTAGCATGTTACTGCTTTCCGTTATACCTATCCTGATGCATAGCCTGCCCTTGTTACTACTGTTGATACCTTTACCTGCAATCCTATATGCTTAGTATAGGATGCTAGTATTTCCATCTATGGCCCTACATTCTTGTCAGTCTGCCTTGCTATACTATCGGGCCGTGATCACTTGGGAGGTGATCACGGGTATATACTATACATACATACATACTATACAGATGGTGACTAAACTCGGGTCCGCTCGAAGAGTACCCGCGAGTGATTCACGGATTGGGGGCTGAAAGGGCCTTTGTCCCGACGGCCCTCTGTGTGGATCTTTGTGGCGGAGCGACAGGGCAGGTTGAGACCGCCTAGGAGAGAGGTGGGCCTGGCCCTGTTCAGCGTTCGCGGATACTTAACACGCTTAACGAGATCTTGGTATTTGATCTGAGTTGGCTACGAGCCTATACGCACTATACATCTACGTGGGAGTAGTTATGGGTATCCCGATGTCGTGGTATCAGCTGAAGCACTTCAGACGTCAGCGACGGAGCGGCGCGCGCCGAATTGGACTGGAACGCCACTAGGCTAGGTCTGCTTTCGGCCGCCCTCGCAACGTGCAGGTGTGCTATGGGCGATGGGCCCAGACCCCTATGCGCTTAGGTTTAGACCGGCGTGCTGGCCTCTCTGTTTTGCCTAGGTGGGGCTGCGATGTGTTGATCTTCCGAGGCCGGGCATGACCCAGGAAAGTGTGTCCGGCCAAATGGGATCAAGCGTGTTGGGTAAGTTGGTGCATCCCTGCAGGGAAGTTAATCTATTCGAATAGCCGTGATCTTCTGTAACAGGACAACTTGGAGTTGTACCTTGACCTTATGACAACTAGAACCGGATACTTAATAAAGCACACCCTTCCAAGTGCCAGATACAACCGGTGGTCGCTCTCTCTCAGGGATACGAGGAGGGGATCGCCGGGTAGGGTTATGCTATGCGATGCTACTTGAAGATGCTACTTGAAGATGCTACTTGGAGGACTTCAATCTACTCTCTCCTACATGCTGCAAGACGGAGGCTGCCAGAAGCGTAGTCTTCGACAGGATTAGCTATCCCCCTCTTATTCTGGCATTCTGCAGTTCAGTCCACTGATATGGCCTCCTTACACATATACCCATGCATATGTAGTGTAGTTCCTTGCTTGCGAGTACTTTGGATGAGTACTCACGGTTGCTTTCTCCCCCCTTTTCCCCCTTTCCTTTCTTTCTGGTTGTCGCAACCAGATGCTGGAGTCCAGGAGCTAGACGCCACCGTCGACGACGACCCTTACTACACCGGAGGTGCCTACTACTACGTGCAGCCCGCTGACGACAACCAGGAGTAGTTAGGAGGATCCCAGGCAAGAGGCCTGCGCCTCTTTCGATCTGTATCCCAGTTTGTGCTAGCCATCTTATGGCAACTTGTTTAACTTATGTCTGTACTCAGATATTGTTGCTTCCGCTGACTAGTCTATGATCGAGCACTTGTGTTCGAGCCCTCGAGGCCCCTGGCTTGTATTATGATGCTTGTATGACTTATTTTATTTGTAGAGTTGTGCTGTGATATCTTCCCGTGAGTCCCTGATCTTGATCGTACACATTTGCGTGCATGATTAGTGTACGATTGAATCGGGGGCGTCACACTTAGCTAGCTCAAAAATTACATAATAAGCTTAATTAGCTCAAAAATGACCTATTTAACCTAGGATAGCTCTAAAATGACCTATACTTAGCATTTTTTCCTGCAAAATTACTTAATATGCTTAGCTAGCTTCAAAATGACCTATTTAACCTAGGATAGCTCTAAAATGACCTATACTTTGCATCTTTTACTCCAAAATTACTTAATATGCTTAACTATCTCTAAAATGACATAATATGCTTAAGAAATGACATATTTTAGCTCCTAAATGACTTCATATGCTTAGCTAGCTCCAAAATGACATAATAACCTTACTTAGCTCTAAAATGACCTATTTAACCTAGGATAGCTCTAAAATGACCTATACTTAGCATTTTTCCTCCAAAATGACTCAATATGCTTAGCTAGCTCAAAAATTACATAATAAGGTTAATTAGCTCAAAAATGACCTATATAACCTAGGATAGCTCCAAAATGACCTATAGTTAGAATTTTTTCCTCCAAAATGACTTAATATGCTTAGCTAGCTTAAAAATGACCTATTTAACCTAGGATAGCTCTAAAATGACCTATACTTAGCATCTTTTCCTGCAAAATGACTTAATATGCTTACCTAACTCTAAAATGACATAACATGCTTAAGAAATGACATATTTTAGGTCCTAAATGACTTCATATGCTTAGCTAGCTCCAAAATGACATAATAACCTTACTTAGCTCCAAAATGACCTATTTAACCTAGGCTAGCTCTAAATTGACCTATACCTAGCATTTTTTCCTGTAAAATGACTCAATATGCTTAGCTAGCTCAAAAATGACATAATAACCTTAATTAGCTCCAAAATGACCTATTTAACCTAGGCTAGCTCTAAACTGACCTATACTTAGCATTTTTTCCTGTAAAATGACTCAATATGCTTAGCTAGCTCAAAAATTACATAATAAGCTTAATTAGCTTCAAAATGACCTATTTAACCTAGGATAGCTCTAAAATGACCTATACTTAGCATCTTTTACTCCAAAATTACTTAATATGCTTAACTAGCTCTAAAATGACATAATATGCTTAAGAAATGACATAGTTTAGCTCCTAAATGACTTCACATGCTTAGCTAGCTCCAAAATGACATAATAACCTTACTTAGCTCTAAAATGACATATTTAACCTAGGATAGCTCTAAAATGACCTATACTTAGCATCTTTTCCTCCAAAATGACTTAATATGCTTAGCTAGCTCTAAAATGATATAATATGCTTAAGAAATGACATATTTTAGGTCCTAAATGACTTCATATGCTTAGTTAGCTCCAAAATGACATAATTACCTTACTTAGCTCCAAAATGACCTATTTAACCTAGGCTAGCTCTAAAATGACCTATAGTTCGCATTTTTTCCACCAAAATGACTCAATATGCTTAGCTAGCTCAAAAATTACATAATAAGCTTAATTAGCTCCAAAATGACCTATTTAACCTAGGATAGCTCTAAAATGACCTATACTTAGCATTTTTTCCTCCAAAATTACTTAATCTGCTTAACTAGCTCTAAAATGACATAATATGCTTAAGAAATGACATAGTTTAGCTCCTAAATGACTTCACATGCTTAGCTAGCTCCAAAATGACATAATAAACTTACTTAGCTCTAAAATGACCTATTTAACCTAGGATAGCTCTAAAATGACCTATACTTAGCATTTTTTCCTCCAAAATGACTCAATATGCTTAGCTAGCTAAAAAATTACATAATAAGCTTAATTAGCTCCAAAATGACCTATTTAACCTAGGATAGCTCTAAAATGACCTATACTTAGCATTTTTTCCTCCAAAATGACTTAATATGCTTAGCTAGCTTCAAAATGACCTATTTAACCTAGGATAGCTCTAAAATGACCTATACTTAGCATCTTTTCCTCCAAAATGACTTAATATGCTTAACTAGCTCTAAAATGACATAATATGCTTAAGAAATGACATATTTTAGCTCCTAAATGACTTCATATGCTTAGCTAGCTCCAAAATGACATAATAACCTTACTTAGCTCCAAAATGACCTATTTAACCTAGGATAGCTCTAGAATGACCTCTACTTAGCATTTTTTTGCTCCAAAATGACTCAATATGCTTAGCTAGCTCAAAAATTACATAATAAGCTTAATGAGCTCCAAAATGACCTATTTAACCTAGGATAGCTCTAACATGACCTATACTTAGCATCTTTTCCTCCAAAATGACTTTATATGCTTAACTAGCTCTAAAATGACATAATATGCTTAAGAAATGACATATTTTAGCTCCTAAATGAGTTCATATGCTTATATAGCTCCAAAATGACATAATAACCTTACTTAGCTCTAAAATGACCTATTTAACCTAGGATAGCTCTAAAATGACCTATACTTAGCATTTTTCCTCTAAAATGACTCAATATGCTGAGCTAGCTCAAAAATTACATAATAAGCTTAATTAGCTCCAAAATGACCTATATAACCTAGGATAGCTCCAAAATGACCTATAGTTAGAATTTTTTCCTCCAAAATGACTTAATATGCTTAGCTAGCTTAAAAATGACCTATTTAACCTAGGATAGCTCTAAAATGACCTATACTTAGCATCTTTTCCTCCAAAATGACTTAATATGCTTACCTAACTCTAAAATGACATAACATGCTTAAGAAATGACATATTTTAGGTCCTAAATGACTTCATATACTTAGCTAGCTCCAAAATGACATAATAACCTTACTTAGCTCCAAAATGACATATTTAACCTAGGGTAGCTCTAAACTGACCTATACTTAGCATTTTTTCCTGTAAAATGACTCAATATGCTTAGCTAGCTCAAAAATGACATAATATGCTTAATTAGCTCCAAAATGACCTATTTAACCTAGGATAGCTCTAAAATGACCTATACTTAGCATTTTTTTCTCCAAAATGACTCAATATGCTTAGCTAGCTCAAAAATTACATAATAAGCTTAATTAGCTCAAAAATGACCTATTTAACCTAGGATAGCTCTAAAATGACCTATGCTTAGCATTTTTTCCTCCAAAATTACTTAATATGCTTAGCTAGCTTCAAAATGACCTATTTAACCTAGGATAGCTCTAAAATGACCTATACTTAGCATCTTTTACTCCAAAATTACTTAATATACTTAACTAGCTCTAAAATGACATAATATGCTTTGAAATGACATATTTTAGCTCCTAAATGACTTCATATGCTTAGCGAGCTCCAAAATGACATAATAACCTTACTTAGCTCTAAAATGACCTGTTTAACCTAGGATAGCTCTAAAATGACCTATACTTAGCATTTTTCCTCCAAAATGACTCAACATGCTTAGCTAGCTCAAAAATTACATAATAAGCTTAATTAGCTCCAAAATGACCTATATAACCTA
>NW_021266812.1:30348-32197 GCF_002162155.2 Triticum dicoccoides
AATGACTCAATATGCTTAGCTAGCTCAAAAATTACATAATAAGCTTAATTAGCTCCAAAATGACCTATATAACCTAGGATAGCTCCAAAATGACCTATAGTTAGAATTTTTTCCTCCAAAATGACTTAATATGCTTAGCTAGCTTAAAAATGACCTATTTAACCTAGGATAGCTCTAAAATGACCTATACTTAGCATCTTTTCCTCCAAAATGACTTAATATGCTTACCTAACTCTAAAATGACATAACATGCTTAAGAAATGACATATTTTAGGTCCTAAATGACTTCATATGCTTAGCTAGCTCCAAAATGATATAATAACCTTACTTAGCTCCAAAATGACCTATTTAACCTAGGGTAGCTCTAAACTGACCTATACTTAGCAATTTTTTCCTGTAAAATGACTCAATATGCTTAGCTAGCTCAAAAATGACATAATATGCTTAATTAGCTCCAAAATGACCTATTTAACCTAGGATAGCTCTAAAATGACCTATACTTAGCATTTTTTGCTCCAAAATGACTCAATATGCTTAGCTAGCTCAAAAATTACATAATAAGCTTAATTAGCTCAAAAATGACCTATTTAACCTAGGATAGCTCTAAAATGACCTATACTTAGCATTTTCTCCTCCCAAATTACTTAATATGCTTAGCTAGCTTCAAAATGACCTATTTAACCTAGGATAGCTCTAAAATGACCTATACTTAGCATCTTTTACTCCAAAATTACTTAATATGCTTAACTAGCTCTAAAATGACATAATATGCTTAAGAAATGACATATTTTAGCTCCTAAATGACTTCATATGCTTAGCTAGCTCCAAAATGACATAATAACCTTACTTAGCTCTAAAATGACCTATTTAACCTAGGATAGCTCTAAAATGACCTATACTTAGCATTTTCCTCCATAATGACTCAATATGCTTAGCTAGCTCAAAAATTACATAATAAGCTTAACTAGCTCCAAAATGACCTATATAACCTAGGATAGCTCCAAAATGACCTATATAACCTAGGATAGCTCCAAAATGACCTATAGTTAGAATTTTTTCCTCCAAAATGACTTAATATGCTTAGCTAGCTTAAAAATGACCTATTTAACCTAGGATAGCTCCAAAATGACTTAATATGCTTACCTAACTCTAAAGTGACATAACATGCTTAAGAAATGACATATTTTAGGTCCTAAATGACTTCATATGCTTAGCTAGCGCCAAAATGACATAATAACCTTACTTAGCTCCAAAATGACCTATTTAACCTAGGCTAGCTCTAAACTGACCTATACTTAGCATTTTTCCTCCAAAATGACTCAATATGCTTAGCTAGCTCAAAAATGACATAATATGCTTAATTAGCTCCAAAATGACCTATTTAACCTAGGATAGCTCTAAAATGACCTATACTTAGCATTTTTTTTGCTCCAAAATGACTCAATATGCTTAGCTAGCTCAAAAATTACATAATAAGCTTAATTATCTCAAAAATGACCTATTTAACCTAGGATAGCTCTAAAATGACCTATACTTAGCATTTTTTCCTCTAAAATTACTTAATATGCTTAGCTAGCTTCAAAATGACCTATTTAACCTAGGATAGCTCTAAAATGACCTATACTTAGCATCTTTTACTCCAAAATTACTTAATATGCTTAACTAGCTCTAAAATGACATAATATGCTTAAGAAATGACATATTTTAGCTCCTAAATGACTTCATATGCTTAGCTAGCTCCAAAATGACATAATAACCTTACTTAGCTCTAAAATGACCTATTTAACCTAGGATAGCTCTAAAATGACCTATACTTAGCATTTTTCTTCCAAAATGACTCAATATGCTT
>NW_021266812.1:33013-36954 GCF_002162155.2 Triticum dicoccoides
TAATATGCTTAGCTAGCTTAAAAATGACCTATTTAACCTAGGATAGCTCTAAAATGACCTATACTTAGCATTTTTCTTCCAAAATGACTCAATATGCTTAGCTAGCTCAAAAATTACATAATAAGCTTAATTAGCTCCAAAATGACCTATATAACCTAGGATAGCTCCAAAATGACCTATAGTTAGAATTTTTTCCTCCAAAATGACTTAATATGCTTAGCTAGCTTAAAAATGACCTATTTAACCTAGGATAGCTCTAAAATGACCTCTACTTAGCATTTTTTTGCTCCAAAATGACTCAATATGCTTAGCTAGGTCAAAAATTACATAATAAGCTTAATTAGCTCCAAAATGACCTATTTAACCTAGGATAGCTCTAAAATGACCTATACTTAGAATTTTTTCCTCCAAAATGACTTAATATGCTTAGCTAGCTTCAAAATGACCTATTTAACCTAGGATAGCTCTAACATGACCTATACTTAGCATCTTTTCCTCCAAAATGACTTAATATGCTTAACTAGCTCTAAAATGACATAATATGCTTAAGAAATGACATATTTTAGCTCCTAAATGAGTTCATATGCTTTTATAGCTCCAAAATGACATAATAACCTTACTTAGCTCTAAAATGACCTATTTAACCTAGGATAGCTCTAAAATGACCTATACTTAGCATTTTTCCTCCAAAATGACTCAATATGCTTAGCTAGCTCAAAAATTACATAATAAGCTTAATTAGCTCCAAAATGACCTATATAACCTAGGATAGCTCCAAAATGACCTATAGTTAGAATTTTTTCCTCCAAAATGACTTAATATGCTTAGCTAGCTTAAAAATAACCTATTTAACCTAGGATAGCTCTAAAATGACCTATACTTAGCATCTTTTACTCCAAAATTACTTAATATGCTTAACTAGCTCTAAAATGACATAATATGCTTAAGAAATGACATATTTTAGCTCCTAAATGACTTCATATGCTTAGCTAGATCCAGAATGACATAATAACCTTACTTAGCTCTAAAATGACCTATTTAACCTAGGATAGCTCTAAAATGACCTATACTTAGCATTTTTCCTCCATAATGACTCAATATGCTTAGCTAGCTCAAAAATTACATAATAAGCTTAATTAGCTCCAAAATGACCTATATAACCTAGGATAGCTCCAAAATGACCTATAGTTAGAATTTTTTCCTCCAAAATGACTTAATATGCTTAGCTAGCTTAAAAATGACCTATTTAACCTAGGATAGCTCTAAAATGACCTATACTTAGCATTTTTCTTCCAAAATGACTCAATATGCTTAGCTAGCTCAAAAATTACATATTAAGCTTAATTAGCTCCAAAATGACCTATATAACCTAGGATAGCTCCAAAATGACCTATAGTTAGAATGTTTTCCTCCAAAATGACTTAATATGCTTAGCTAGCTTAAAAATGACCTATTTAACCTAGGATAGCTCTAAAATGACCTCTACTTAGCATTTTTTTGCTCCAAAATGACTCAATATGCTTAGCTAGCTCAAAAATTACATAATAAGCTTAATTAGCTCCAAAATGACCTATTTAACCTAGGATAGCTCTAAAATGACCTATACTTAGAATTTTTTCCTCCAAAATGACTTAATATGCTTAGCTAGCTTCAAAATGACCTATTTAACCTAGGATAGCTCTAACATGACCTATACTTAGCATCTTTTCCTCCAAAATGACTTAATATGCTTAACTAGCTCTAAAATGACATAATATGCTTAAGAAATGACATATTTTAGCTCCTAAATGAGTTCATATGCTTATATAGCTCCAAAATGACATAATAACCTTACTTAGCTCTAAAATGACCTATTTAACCTAGGATAGCACTAAAATGACCTATACTTAGCATTTTTCCTCCAAAATGACTCAATATGCTTAGCTAGCTCAAAAATTACATAATAAGCTTAATTAGCTCCAAAATGACCTATATAACCTAGGATAGCTCCAAAATGACCTATAGTTAGAATTTTTTCCTCCAAAATGACTTAATATGCTTAGCTAGCTTAAAAATGACCTATTTAACCTAGGATAGCTCTAAAATGACCTATACTTAGCATTTTTCTTCCAAAATGACTCAATATGCTTAGCTAGCTCAAAAATTACATAATAAGCTTAATTAGCTCCAAAATGACCTATATAACCTAGGATAGCTCCAAAATAACCTATAGTTAGAATTTTTTCCTCCAAAATGACTTAATATGCTTAGCTAGCTTAAAAATGACCTATTTAACCTAGGATAGCTCTAAAATGACCTCTACTTAGCATGTTTTTGCTCCAAAATGACTCAATATGCTTAGCTAGCTCAAAAATTACATAATAAGCTTAATTAGCTCCAAAATGACCTATTTAACCTAGGATAGCTCTAAAATGACCTATACTTAGAATTTTTTCCTCCAAAATGACTTAATATGCTTAGCTAGCTTCAAAATGACCTATTTAACCTAGGATAGCTCTAACATGACCTATACTTAGCATCTTTTCCTCCAAAATGACTTAATATGCTTAACTAGCTCTAAAATGACATAATATGCTTAAGAAATGACATATTTTAGCTCCTAAATGAGTTCATATGCTTATATAGCTCCAAAATGACATAATAACCTTACTTAGCTCTAAAATGACCTATTTAACCTAGGATAGCTCTAAAATGACCTATACTTAGCATTTTTCCTCCAAAGTGACTCAATATGCTTAGCTAGCTCAAAAATTACATAATAAGCTTAATTAGCTCCAAAATGACCTATATAACCTAGGATAGCTCCAAAATGACCTATAGTTAGAATTTTTTCCTCCAAAATGACTTAATATGCTTAGCTAGCTTAAAAATGACCAATTTAACCTAGGATAGCTCTAAAATGACCTATACTTAGCATCTTTTCCTCCAAAATGACTTAATATGCTTAACTAGCTCTAAAATGACATAATATGCTTAAGAAATGACATATTTTAGCTCCTAAATGAGTTCATATGCTTAGCTAGCTCCAAAATGACATAATAACCTTACTTAGCTCTAAAATGACCTATTTAACCTAGGATAGCTCTAAAATGACCTCTACTTAGCATTTTTCCTCCATAATGACTCAATATGCTTAGCTAGCTCAAAAATTACATAATAAGCTTAATTAGCTCCAAAATGACCTGTTTAACCTAGGATAGCTCTAAAATGACCTATACTTAGAATTTTTTCCTCCAAAATGACTTAATATGCTTAGCTAGCTTCAAAATGACCTATTTAACCTAGGATAGCTCTAACATGACCTATACTTAGCATCTTTTCCTCCAAAATGACTTAATATGCTTAACTAGCTCTAAAATGACATAATATGCTTAAGAAATGACATATTTTAGCTCCTAAATGAGTTCATATGCTTATATAGCTCCAAAATGACATAATAACTTTACTTAGCTCTAAAATGACCTATTTAACCTAGGATAGCTCTAAAATGACCTATACTTAGCATTTTTCCTCCAAAATGACTCAATATGCTTAGCTAGCTCAAAAATTACATAATAAGCTTAATTAGCTCCAAAATGACCTATATAACCTAGGATAGCTCCAAAATGACCTATAGTTAGAATTTTTTCCTCCAAAATGACTTAATATGCTTAGCTAGCTTAAAAATGACCTATTTAACCTAGGATAGCTCTAAAATGACCTATACTTAGCATTTTTCTTCCAAAATGACTCAATCTGCTTAGCTAGCTCAAAAATTACATAATAAGCTTAATTAGCTCCAAAATGACCTATATAACCTAGGATAGCTCCAAAATGACCTATAGTTAGAATTTTTTCCTCCAAAATGACTTAATATGCTTAGCTAGCTTAAAAATGACCTATTTAACCTAGGATAGCTCTAAAATGACCTCTACTTAGCATTTTTTTGCTCCAAAATGACT
>NW_021266813.1:0-4729 GCF_002162155.2 Triticum dicoccoides
TCGCTTCGGTATTAAAGGGAAGCTTGCCCCTAGATACGTGGGTCCTTTCAAGATCATTGGCAAAAGAGGCGATCTCGCCTATCAACTTGAGCTTCCATCCAACTTTGCAAACGTGCACGACGTGTTTCATGTGTCTCAGCTTCGAAAGTGTTTCGAGACTCCTGACCGCACCATCAACTTCGAAGGGATTGATCTCCAAGAAGACATGTCTTATCATGAGCATCCCATTGCTATTCTTGAAGAAACCAAGCGCAAGACTCCCAACAAGTCTATCAAATTCCTGAAAGTGAAGTGGTCACATCATTCCGACGGTGAAGCCACCTGGGAACGCGAGGACCACCTCCATTCCGAATATCTGGAGTTTTTCCAGTCCTAGATCTCGGGACGAGATCCTTTCGTAGCGGTGGAGTGTTGTAACGCCCCATATGTAACTTGCCATATTTGTAGTCCAACTCTTGCCATTTTCGGCACTAAGTTATGATATTCCCTCGTGGTTGGGTTTTTTCTTAGTTTTGCATTTTATTCCATGTCATGCATCTCATATCATGTCATCATGTGCATCGCATTTGCATACATGTTCGTCTCATGCATCCGAGCATTTTCCCCGTTGTCCGTTTTGCATTCCGGCACTCCTACGTCCTTCGGTGTCCCCTTTTGCTTCTTTTCGTGTGCGGGTGTTAAACGTTCTCGGATTGGACCGAGACTTGCCAAGCGGCCTTGGTTCACCACCGGTAGACCGCCTGTCAAGTTTCATGCCATTTGGAGTTCGTTTGATACTCCAACGGTTAACCGAGGAACCATAAAGGCCTCGTGTGTGTTGTAGCCCAACACCCCTCCAAAGTGGCCCAAAACTCATCCAAACCCCCTCCATCCTCTCGGTCATTCGATCATGATCGCGTGGCCGAAAACTGCACTCCATTTGGACTCTCATAGCTCCCAGAATCTATAAATAGGCCTCCCCCTCCGAAATTCCAGATCCCGAAACCCTAGCCCCGCTCCTCCGCGCCGCCGGACACGTCCGCCGTCGGCCGGACGCGTCTGCCGCCCCCCTCAGCCAACCATCTGCCGCCACGTTAGCCACCATATATGCTAGTGCTTGCTGCAGCTCCACCTCATACCTTTTCCATACCCATAAGCTTAAATAGTCTTGATCGCGAGGGTGTGAGATTGCTGAGTCCCCGTGACTCACAGATTACTTCCAAACCAGATGCAGGTGTCGATGTTGTCGTTCCAGGAGATGCGACTGAACTCAAGTGGGAGTTAGATGAGGACTCAGGACGTTACTATGTTTCCTTTCCAGACGATCAGTAGTGGAGCCCAGTTGGGGCGATTGGGGATCTTTCACATTTGGGGTTGTCTTTATTTTGGTTCCGTAGTTGGACCTTGATTGTATCTCGATGATGTAATGTTATATTTATGTATTGTGTGAAGTGGCAATTGTAAGCCAACTCTGTACCTCTTTCTTATTCAGTACATGGGATGTGTGAAGATTACCCCTCTTGCGACATGCCTACAATGCGGTTATGCCTCTAAGTCATGCTCCGACACGTGGGAGATATAGCCGCATCGTCGGTGTTACACCTACATACCCCGAAACCATCCGGGAGCACCACAAAAACCTAATTCCACCGCCGCAACCTTCTGTACCCGTGAGATCCCATCTTGGGGCCTTTTCCGGAGCTCCACCGGAGGGGGCATCGAGCACGGAGGGCCTCTACATCAACTCCATGGCCTCTCCGATGATGTGTGAGTAGTTTACTTCAGACCTTCGGGTCCATAGTTATTAGCTAGATGGCTTCTTCTCTCTCTTTGGATCTCAATACAAAGTTCTCCTCGATTCTCTTGGAGATCTATTTGATGTAATCTTCTTTTGCGGCGTGTTTGTCGAGATTCGATGAATTGTGGGTTTATGATGAAGTTTATCTACGAACAATATTCGAATCTTCTCTGAATTCTTTTATGTATGATTGGTTATCTTTGCAAGTCTCTTCAAATTATCAGTTTGGTTTGGCCTACTAGATTGATCTTTCTTGCAATGGGAGAAGTGCTTAGCTTTGGGTTCAATATTGCGGTGCTCGATCCCAGTGATAGAAAGGGAAACAACACGTATTGTATTGTTGCCATCGAGGATAAAAAGATGGGGTTTATATCATATTGCATGAGTTTATCCCTCTACATCATGTCATCTTGCCTAATGCGTTAGTCTGTTCTTATGAACTTAATACTCTAGATGCATGCTGGATAGTGGTCGATGTGTGGAGTAATAGTAGTAGATGCAGGTAGGAGTCGGTCTACTTGTCACGGACGTGATGCCTATATACATGATCATACATAGATATTCTCATAACTATACTCAATTCTATCAATTGCTTGATAGTAATTTGTTCACCCACCATAATACTTATGCTCTCGAGAGAAGCCACTAGTGAAACCTATGGCCTCCAGGTCTATTCTGCATCATATTAATCTACTGTTATTTCTATTACTGTTTATTTTACAATCTTTACTTTTTATCTTTATCATAAAAAATACCAAAAATATTATCTTATCATATCTATCAGATCTCACTCTCGTAAGTAACCGTGAAGGGATTGACAACCCCTTTATCGCGTTGGTTGCGAGGTTCTTATTTGTTTGTGTAGGTACGAGGGACTTGCGTGTGGCCTCATACTGGATCGATATACCTTGGTTCTCAAAAACTGAGGGAAATACTTACGCTACTTTGCTGCATCACCCTTTCCTCTTCAAGGGAAAACCAACGCAGTGCTCAAGAGGTAGCACTTAGTAGCTAAAGAATTTGGATGAAAAGATCTCAACTTCCTTGCATATTGCAAAACACTGATGATTGCAGTTAAAGCCAAGAACATTCTTTCTGTTCCTGGGCATTGGAGCATCAAACCTCACTCTAGCAGATTTCTTTCTTGCTTCTTCATCCTTGTCGAGCTTTAAAGTTACCCATATCCCTAGAACGCTTAATATAATTTCCCATTCTCTTTCTAAAAGGGCATTAAAAAATAGAGCGGTTACCAGTTGTGTTTATCTTTGCAATGAAGAATCAAGATGTAACTCAAAAAAGGCTTCTGAAGTCGTCAACCTCCCTAAGGGGAGGCTGTTATCTGTATATTGTTTGGGATTGTTAACAAAACATGCTAGCCCTTCCTGGAGGGATCCAGTTTGATAAAAAAAGCTAATTGTGGCCAAGTCCAATGATACGAGGGCTTGCAAATTCTGTTGGCCGATGGAGTGTTGTAAAAACACCCAAAAGAAATAACATTAAAGCGAGTATAGGACGAGAAGGGAAGCTTCGTGCCACAAGGGGATATGCTATTCACCTTTAACTCTGTCATTAAGGCTTTGCTCCTGGCTTGGATCTGTCAATGATGGCTGCATGACCTCGATGCAGGAATGTCTCTACTGTCATTCCTCCCTTCTTCGGCTTGCAGAAGAGGTCAACATCACATGTCGGTTGTCAGGCATCGCCAACTCCATCTCACGCATCGGCCATGCACATCTCGCCCGTCTGATCTTAACATGTTCGACAACTTGCCCCAATATTTACCAAAGTCTGTTCATGTTTACTAGCCTAGCTCCTCATAGATACATGTATATGACATAGGATTTATAATTTGTGTTGGTAGATTTTTTTTGATGATTCATCATTATCTTCGGACAACTTCGATAATGATTTCTTGGATGATGAATAGTAGGAGATTTCGTTGATGGTTGTTCAATGAATTATGAGAACCATACGAAGAAGAAGTGTGCGGGATCACAAGCCCATTATTCGATGTATCATCGAAATATAGTAAGCCCTGCAGAATCTTCATAGTTAAGACTATTTTATGTCGAATCCTACATAACTTGCTCATCCATTCAGATGACGCTTCATCTTGTCACATCAACTTTTCATTGCATTGCTAAGAACATGGAAGCCAATGGAACCATGCTTCATGCAATGGATGAATATCGTCGATCTATTAGGTTTTCATTCTTGTCATAAGGTAACACGACACTTTACATGATCATATATGACACTCATGTAGATATAACAACAACCGGGAATATATGAATGGCAGAAGATACAATCTTAGAATGCATGAAGGGTTTGACAATGTTGTGATAAGGATTTATGGAGCTTAATATCTCTGGACACCCAACATCGAGGGCACATCAAGGCTTTTGATGCAAGAGGTTGTCCAAGGATACTTGAGAGTGTTGAATGTATGCATTATAGGTTAATGAAGCGGTAAGTATACAACAGTATAGACATGTCTGCCTCCTTAATGTTAGTTTTAAAATCTTCACAAAAGTTGAGATGATTAGGCTAAAGTCAGGTGGCTAGCCATGTGGTTCGCCCTTCTCAGACTGCTTTCATGCAAGGTAGAAACATCCTAGATGGGGTGGTAATCCTTCATGAAACGGTTCACGGACTATTTCAGAAGAAGTTGAAAGGGGTAGTCCTCAAAATTGATTTTGAGAAAGGTAATGATAAAGTCAAGTGGTCTTTTATAGACTTTCAGAATGAAAGCTAGGCTTCTCTGCAGAGTGGCACGTTCTGATCCATAGCTTCATTTTTGGAGGTAGTGTGAGCATTAAAGTCAATGATGATGTTGGTCGCTACTTCCAAATGAAGAAAGGATTAAGACAAGGTGACTCGTTATCGCCCATGCTATTTAATATAGTGGTTGATATGTTAGCTGTCATGATTGAGCTAAAGGAAATATGCCCT
>NW_021266814.1:0-1421 GCF_002162155.2 Triticum dicoccoides
TTCTTGCTGGTTATATGCTTTCCTTGCCATGACTTGCACCGTAGTGAGTGCATCGAGCTCGTTTACATGCCTTCGTGAGTTATATTTCAGCGTGTCTCAGTTTTCACTAAGTCTGAAAACTGATTGTGTTCGAGCTATGTTCGTGAGCTCGGTAGAGTATTTTGTGAACCCTTTTGGCCCCAGGTCACTTTGGGTGTTTTATTAAGCTTGTTGAGTAGCTCCATGCCATGTTCTTACTTGTCATGTTCAGGTTTTGTATCATGTTGTTTTGCTGCTCCGAAGAGAGCATCGTGATCTGAAATTTCAGACTAGTGTTAATTTCACTAAGTCTGAAATCTGTTTTGCATTTGCGTTTTAGCCATGCTTGTTTGAACCTCTTAATGGATGAATTTGCCTATGGCTCAGTGCTAGTGTTTTGTCAACCATCTTGTGTACATCACTGCCATGTATTTTGTTTTCATGTTTGGTGGCTATAGCATGTTCATTTCGTTGCATTTAGATGCCTACTTGCTGCAAATCGCATACCGGTGTCATATCTTAAAACGCTTGCCATTTCTAAACCGTAGCTCCGATTCCTATGATCTTTATATCGTTTTCAAGCGATTTCATCCCCTCTATCCAGTGGCACACTTGGTTTTCCAAGTTGATGCCAGGTTCATGCATTTCCTGTCATATCTTGCATTTTGCATCCCGCATCGCATCCCGCATAGCATATCGTCATTTCATCATATTGCTTGGTCTTGCACGTGGTTGATTGTATCCTTGTTGCTTGTTTGTTTTGTGGGTAGAGCCGGGAGATGAGTTCTCTACCGAGGAGCCCGTTGAGTTCGCTTGTGAGGATCCAGTCAACTCTGACAACTGTGCAGGCAAGATGATCATACCCTCGAAATCACTACTATCTTTGCTATGCTAGTTTGCTCGCTCTTTTGCTTGCCACTGCTTCGATGCCTACCATTTGCTTGTCAGCCTCCCAATTGCCATGTTGAACCTCTAACCCACCATTGTCCTAGCAAACCGTTGATTGGCTATGTTACCGCTTTGCTCAGCCCCTCTTATAGCGTTGTTAGCTGCAGGTGAAGATTGGAGCCGTTCCTTGTTGGAACATTTATTTACTTGTTGGGATATCATTATATTGCTATGTTATCTTAATGCATCTATATACTTGGTAAAGGGTGGAAGGCTCGGCCTCTCGCCTAGTGTTTTGTTCCACTCTTGCCGCCCTAGTTTCCGTCATATCGGTGTTATGTTCCCGGATTGTGCGTCCCTTACGCGGTTGGGCTATAATGGGAACCCCTTGATAGTTCGCCTTGATTAAAGCTTTTCCAGCAATGCCCAACATTGGTTTTACCATTTGCCACCTAGCCTCTTTTTCCCTTGGGTTTCCGGAGCCCGAGGGTCATCTTATTTTAACCCCCCCCCCC
>NW_021266815.1:0-1497 GCF_002162155.2 Triticum dicoccoides
AAAAGGGCAAAGGGAAGAAAAAGGGGAACTTCAAAAAGAACGGCAAGCAAGTTGCTGCTCAAGAGAAGAAACCCAAGTCTAGACCTAAGCCTGAAACTGAGTGCTTCTACTGCAAGCAGACTGGTCACTGGAAGCGGAACTGCCCCAAGTATTTGGCGGATAAGAAGGATGGCAAGGTGAACAAAGGTATATGTGATATACATGTTATTGATGTGTACCTTACCAATGCTCGCAGTAGCACCTGGGTATTTGATACTGGTTCTGTTGCTAATATTTGCAACTCGAAACAGGGACTACAGAATAAGCGGGCACTGGCAAAGGACGAGGTGACGATGCGCGTGGGAAACGGTTCCAAAGTCGATGTGATCGCGGTCGGCACGCTACCTCTACATCTACCTTCGGGATTAATATTAGACCTAAATAATTGTTATTTGGTGCCAGAGTTGAGCATGAACATTATATCTAGATCTTGTTTAATGCGAGACGGTTATTCATTTGAATCAGAGAATAATGGTTGTTCTATTTATATGAGCATATCTTTTATGATCATGCACCCTTGAAGAGTGGTCTATTCTTACTAAATCTCGATAGTAGTAATACACATATTCATAATGTTGAAACCAAAAGATACAGAGTTGATAATGAAAGTGCAACTTATTTGTGGCACTGTCGTTTAGGTCATATCGGTGTAAAACGCATGAAGAAACTCCATACTAATGGACTTTTGGAACCACTTGATTATGAATCACTTGGTACTTGCGAACCGTGCCTCATGGGCAAGATGACTAAAACACCGTTCTCCGGTACTATGGAGAGAGAAACAGATTTGTTGGAAATCATACATACCGATGTATGTGGTCCGATGAATATTGAGGCTCGTGGCGGATATCGTTATTTTCTCACCTTCACAGATGATTTGAGCAGATATGGATATATCTACTTAATGAAGCATAAGTCTGAAACATTTGAAAAGTTCAAAGAATTTCAGAGTGAAGTTGAAAATCATCGTAACAAGAAAATAAAGTTTCTACGATCTGATCGTGGAGGAGAATATTTGAGTTACGAGTTTGGTGTACATTTGAAAAACTGTGGAATAGTTTCGCAACTCACGCCCCCCGGAACACCACAGCGTAATGGTGTGTCCGAACGTTGTAATCGTACTTTACTAGATATGGTGCGATCTATGATGTTTCTTACAGATTTACCGCTATCATTTTGGGGATATGCTTTAGAGACGGCCGCATTCACGTTAAATAGGGCACCATCAAAATCCGTTGAGACGACGCCTTATGAACTATGGTTTGGCAAGAAACCAAAGTTGTCGTTTCTTAAAGTTTGGGGCTGCGATGCTTATGTGAAAAAGCTTCAACCTGATAAGCTCGAACCCAAATCGGAGAAATGTGTATTCATAGGATACCCAAAGGAAACTGTTGGGTACACCTTCTATCACAGATCCGAAGGCAAAACATTTGTTGCTAAGAATGGATCATTTCTAGA
>NW_021266816.1:0-1150 GCF_002162155.2 Triticum dicoccoides
GAGGCAAATTTGACTTTGACTCCTCGGTCATTGGTCATAGTGACCGTCCGGTTGGCGCAATCAATCAAGCCTTGGTGCTTGCTGAGCCAATCCATTCCCAAGATCACATCCAAGCCTTGTGATTTTAGGATGATAAGGTCTGCTAGGAAGTCTACCCCGTTAATGGTAATCCCGACTCCTTTACATCCTATCTTGGCTCTCATCTCTGCTCCGGGGGTTTGTACCACCATAGGGTTATTCAGGGGTGTAGGGGTCATGCCACTTTTTAATGCAAAACTTTGGGTGACAAAAGAATGCGTGGCTCCAGAATCAAACAAAACAGTTGCGGGTGCTGAATTGACAAGGAACGTACCCAGCACGACGTCCGGGTCTTCCTGGGCTTCTTCCGCGGTGACATGATTCACACGACCCCTGCCATTGTTGGGCAAGTTGCAGGGAGCTTGGTTCCTTGGTGGCATTCCACGGCCTTGTCCCGGGTTCTGCGCATTGGGGCGCGGGGCGTCAGGTTTCTTGTTGGGGCAATTCTTGGAGTAATGCCCTGGCTGTCCACATCCGAAACAAGTGACTTGATTGGGGACGACGCCCTTGCCAGCATTGTTATTGGGGTTGTTGTAAGCTGGCCTGGGGTTGTCATACTGCTGAGGTGGATAGTTGGTGCGAGGTGCAGGAGCTCTTGGCTGCTGATAGGTTGGCTTGACCGGGGCTGGCTGCCACGAGCGAGGCTTCTGGTTGCTGGAGCTACCCTTGCTGATCATCTTGCGCTTACGAGTGTCATCCAAGGCACGTCGCTTGTCCTCAAGCATGAGTGCCTTGTTCACCAGATCAGGAAAGGTTGGGCAGTCACACACAACAAGCGAGTACTGCAGAGTCTGGTTAAGGCCTTCCATGAAGCGCTCCCTTTTGGCAGCATCAGTGCTGACATCCTCAGGGGCATACCTTGAGAGAACACTGAACTTCTGCATGTACTCCTTGACAGTGCTACTACCTTGCTTCAGGGCTCGGAACTCACGCTTCTTGATGGCCATGATTCCAGAAGGGATGTGGGCCTTGCGGAATTCCGTCTTGAAGGTGTCCCAAGTGATGTCTTGCTCAACATGCATAGCCTTGAATCCATCCCACCAAGCTCTGGCAGTCCCCCCGAGACAGTGGG
>NW_021266817.1:0-2591 GCF_002162155.2 Triticum dicoccoides
GGACACCTTTGCCTCTATCAAGTGGTATCAGATTTCCAGGTTGCTCGGTGAGATTTTACAGTTTTTCGTAGTTTAGATCGAGTCTGTTCTTCATACCTATAGTCCACGAAAAAGCCACAAAAAAATTAGGGTTAGTTCATCATATCCGAACCAATCTGAGCCTTTGCATAATCTTTTTAGGGTTTTGCTTTGTTGAATTTGCGGTTGCATCGTCGTGTCTAGTTGCTGGTCTTAGAGTCTAGTCTTTTAGAGTTTCGAGTTCTGGTCATAAGTTGTCACGCCGCCGCCGCACCATCATCATCACCCCTGCCATCTACCACCACCGCTTATCCGCCACCGCTTCGAATCCGTATCCATATACCACCACAGCTGTCATATACCACCACCGCTGCCATCTACCACCATATATCCACCACCAATCCGAGTTCTTGTCATATTAGGTTTGTTTTCAAGATCCATCTAGATTCCGATTCATGTTTCCCTGCCGGAGTAGGTTTCGGAAAAAAAAAAAGAGTCCGGAAACCACGCTCCGTTTAGGCCCAAAATTTTTGGAAAACACATTTTTCGAAAAAATTTCTGGCTATCCTATTTTAGGTGTTTCTGAGTGTTTTGAGACAGGTGCCATTATAGGAAGTTTTTTTTGACCCGTTTCCACTTTTTGGGTCTGGGCAGTCGAAAAAAAATTGGTCGAAAAAATTTCGTGCCCATCCTGTCAGTTTGAGCTAGGAAGAATTTTTGAGACACTCGCCATTATAGTGATTTTTTCGCAAAAAAAAGCAGCGCAAAAAAAAGAGCGCAAAAAAAAAGAGCGAAAAAAAAATTTCAAGAGTGTGCTTTTTCCTTGTTTACGTGCCGCGCGGTGATTTTTGTTGGTGTTCTAGGCTCGCGTCTCTAGCACAGTCTAGCCTAGGACCAGCACAGTACCGTCGTTGAGCGTTTATTCAACTTTGCATCTCTGAATTTGATAGAGGCAAAGGTGTCCCGTCTTTCGATGAGATGATGGATATCGCTTTGGTGGCAGTCGACTTTGACGATCCGACTACGAACGTGCGAGGACGTCGCGCCTTAGCAATCGCTAAACCAACTTCGAGAGGTTATTGACCACGCCGGAGCACGATCAACCTGACCACGAGGGTCTGTTTCCTGCGAGCACACGAAGAACAAGCAAGAAACTGAGATTGCAATCTGGATATTGCGAATATAAGATGAAAACTTTATTGATCAAGGAGGGGTTCTGTGACGCCTTTGTCTGGTCGTTGAACACAAACGAAGTACGCGAAGTTGCAGCTATGGCGAACTTTTAATCTAAACAAAACCCAAAGTCTAAACGGTGCCCTAAGGGCTGTATATATGGAGAAAGAGAGGGGGAATTTCGTGGCCCTTGGTGGAGGGGTCCGAAATCAACCCTATCTCTTGTTTCCCCACACATACAGACTCTAAAAATAGCATATACTTATGTATTTCGAAATTACATGGGCTTGGCCCAATAAAAAGGTGACGCAGCACCTATAATAGCCTCGGGACGAAATTTATGAAGTGGCATCTTGTATATTTCGTCCAAGGCTTCATGCACCCATTATGGTGGCTTCAAAGTCCTGAAATCATCACTTGTAACTCCGTTCTTGTTCCCCTTGCGCATGGCATCATCTCCATGCTTGTTCTTGCTCCAATGTTCATCCTTCTCCAAGCTAGGCCCTTCATTTGTAAGCAAAACAAATGTATCCAATTCAGGCAGCATCATATTCTCATGAACATTAGAATCATTACCAAGAAACGAAAGTACCTGATAATTTAATTGGTGTGCGCGAGCTCTAGTAATTGGTCCCGTATATGTAGCAGTAGGGGCTGTGGGTGTAACAATGGTATTGATGTCCTCATCATCCTCCCCTTCTTGAAATGAAGTCGTCCTCGACGGAAACTCATCTTCCTCACCCAAATAAGGCTTCAAATCTGCAATGTTAAAAGTGGGACTAACCCCAAAATCTGCAGGCAGCTCAAGTTTATATGCATTATCATTTATTTTCTCTAACACCTTAAAGGGACCATCAGCACGTGGCATTAGCTTTGATTTGCGCAAATCAGGAAATCTATCCTTACGCAAATTGATAGAGGCGGAGGTGTCCCGTCTTTCGATGAGATGATGGATTTCGCTTTGGTGGAAGTCGACTTTGACGATCCGACTACGAACGTGCGAAGACGTCGCGCCTTAGCAATCGCTAAACCAACTCCGAGAGGTTATTGACCACGCCGGAGCACAATCAACCTGACCACGAGGGTCTGTTTCCTGCGAGCAAACAAAGAACAAGCAAGAAACTGAGATTGCAATCTGGATATTGCGAATATAAGATGAAAGCTTTATTGATCAAGGTGGGGTTCTGTGACGCCTTTGTCTAGTCGTTGAACACAAACGAGGTACGCGAAGTTGCAGCTATGGCGAACTTTTAATCTAAACAAAACCCAAAGTCTAAACGATGCCCTAAGGGCTGTATATATGGAGGAAGAGGGGGGAATTTCGTGGCCCTTGGTGGAGGGGTCCGAAATCAACCCTATCTCTTGTTTCCCCACACATACGGACTCTAAAAATAGCCTAT
>NW_021266818.1:0-1115 GCF_002162155.2 Triticum dicoccoides
TCCTCCGGTAAACGGGAGTTGCATAATCTCATAGTCGTAGGAACATGTATAAGTCATGAAGAAAGCAATAGCAACATACTAAACGATCAGGTGCTAAGCTAATGGAATGGGTCATGTCAATCAGATCATTCTACTAATGATGTGACCTCGTTAATCAAATAACAACTCATTGTTCATGGTTAGGAAACATAACCATCTTTGATTAACGAGCTAGTCAAGTAGAGGCATACTAGTGACACTCTGTTTGTCTATGTATTCACACATGTATTATGTTTCCGGAAAATACAATTCTAGCATGAATAATAAACATTTATCATGATTATAAGGAAATAAATAATAACTTTATTATTGCCTCTAGGGCATATTTCCTTCAGTCTCCCACTTGCACTAGAGTCAATAATCTTAGATTACACTGTAATGAATCTAACACCCATGGAGCTTTGGTGCTGATCATGTTTTGCTCGTGGAAGAGGCTTAGTCAACGGGTCTGCAATATTCAGATCCGTATGTATCTTGCAAATCTCTATGTCTCCCACCTGGACTAGATCCCGGATGGAGTTGAAGCGTCTCTTGATGTGTTTGGTCCTTTTGTGAAATCTGGATTCCTTTGCCAAGGCAATTGCACCAGTATTGTCACAAAAGATTTTCATTGGACCCGATGCACTAGGTATGACACCTAGCTCGGATATGAACTCCTTCATCCAGACTCCTTCATTTGCTGCTTCCGAAGCAGCTATGTATTCCGCTTCACATGTAGATCCCGCTACGACGCTTTGTTTAGAACTGCACCAACTGACAGCTCCACCGTTTAATGTAAACATGTATCCGGTTTGCGATTTAGAATCGTCCGGATCAGTGTCAAAGCTTGCATCAACGTAACCTTTTACGATGAGCTCTTTGTCACTTCCATATACGAGAAACATATCCTTAGTCCTTTTCAGGTATTTCAGGATGTTCTTGACCGCTGTCCAGTGATCCATTCCTGGATTACTTTGGTACCTCCCTGCTAAACTTATAGCAAGGCACACATCAGGTCTGGTACACAGCATTGCATACATGATAGAGCCTATGGCTGATGCATAGGGAACATCTTTCATATTCTCTCTATCTTCTGC
>NW_021266819.1:0-1054 GCF_002162155.2 Triticum dicoccoides
TGGGGAGAGCATCGGTCATCTTACATCCATTGCCGGCTCATCTTCATTACACAACACCGAATAGACCAAATTAATACAAATTCATACATAAAGTTCATACAACACTTAAATGCAACAAGTTTTCCGTTTCGACAATTTTTTAAAATCACAAAATTCCAAAGGGAAAATAGAGTTTTTGGACGTTTTTTAGACGTTTTTAGCGTTTAGTGCTAGGGTTTAGATTTCAGAGTTTAGGGTTAGGTTTTATGGTTTAAGCCCTTAGTTTTTACTGTTTAGCATAGAGTTTCCGATGTTTTAAGTCCCGGGTTTAGGGTTTAGGACAATTTTTGAAATGACAAAATTGTAAAAGGAAAAAAAGATATGCTCTAATTTATGTTTTTTTGAATTTTGGTTAAATCTTGTCAAACCGGTCAAACAACTGATTCAACAAATATAGAGTGTTACTAAATAATTATGCAATAATATTAGTGTTACTAAATAAGTATCTCAGTTTTTTTGAATTTTGGTCAAATCTTGTCAAACTGTGGTCAAACTATGGTCAAACTACTTATTCAAGAAATATTAGTGTTACTACATAATTATTGTTTTTAAGAATAATAGTTTCAAACTCAAATAGTGAAATGTGTGACTTCATGCTCAAGCTAAACTCCTGAGGGTTAATAGGATTCACATCTTACTATTGTCACGAAAACAACAAGTGCAGACTTGGAAACGAGGGAGAATAGAACCCGGAAGTTAAGCGTGCGTGCTCAGGCTGGAGTAGTGAGAGGGATGGGTGACCGGCCGGGAAGTTAGGCGATTTGGAATGAGTGATCCACACTTGAGCCGTTAAGAAAGGTGATTAGAGACTAAATCATCAAATAATTCAGAAAAATTAAAAATAAAAAAATCAATTTTTTTCCAAAATTTTCAAAAAAAAATTCAAAAAAAACCCCCTATAGTACCGGTTGGTAACACCAACCGGTACTAAAGGTCCCCCATACCAGGGCGCGAGCTCACGCCACGTGGTGGGCCTTTAGTGCCGGTTCGTGCCAAACCGGTACTAAAGGGGGGG
>NW_021266820.1:0-1215 GCF_002162155.2 Triticum dicoccoides
ATGGCTAAAGAAAGTTCATCCCTACAAAATCATATAGTTAGGCTATGCTTCATTTTCATCACACAAAAATACTCTCATCAAGCACAACTCCGGTTTCAGCCAAGCAATTGTTTCATACTTTAGCAATATCAAACCTTTTCAACTTTCACGCAATACATGAGCGTGAGCCATGGATATTGCACAATGGGTGGAATAGAATATAATGATGGGGATTGTGTGGAGAAGACAAAAAAGGAGAAAGTCTCACATTGACGAGGATAATCAACGGGCTATGGAGATGCCCATCAATTAATGTCAACATGAGGAGTAGGGATTGCCATGCAACGGATGCACTAGAGCTATAAATGTATGAAAGCTCAACAAAAGAAACTAGTGGGTGTGTACCCAACTTGCTTGCTCATGAAAATCTAGGGCATTTGAGGAAGCCCATCGTAGGAATATACAAGCCAAGTTCTATAATAAAAAATTCCCACAAGTATATGAAAGTGACAACATATGAGACTCTCTATATGAAGAACATGGTGCTACTTTGAAGCATAAGTGTGGAAAAAGATAGTAACATTGCCCCTTTTTTTCTTATTTTTCTTGTTTCTTTCTTTTTTTTCTTTGGCCTTTCTTTTTTTTCTTTTTTTTCTTTGCCCTTTCCTTTTTTTTCTTTTTGGCCTTTCCCTTTTTTTTCTTTAGGGACAATGCTCTAATAATGATGATCATCACACTTATACATATTTACAACTCAAAACTAGAACAAGATATGACTCTATAAGAATGCCTCCGGCGGTGTTCCGGGATGGGCAATGAATCAAGAGTGACATGTATGAAAAATTATGCATGGTGGCTTTGCCACAAATACGATGTCAACTACATGATCATGCAAGGCAATATGACAATAGTAATGTATTACATGATGATAAACGGAGCGGTGGAAAGTTGCATGGAAATATATCTCGGAATGGCTATGGAAATGCCATAATAGGTAGGTATGGTGGCTGTTTTGAGGAAGATATAAGGAGGTTTATGTGTGTTAGAGCGTATCGTATCACGGGGTTTGGATGCACCGGCGAAGTTTGCACCAACTCTCAAGGTGAGAAAGGGTAATGCACGGTACTGAGGAGGCTAGCAATGATGGAAAGGTAAAAGTGTGTATAATCCATGGACTCAACATTAGTCATAAAGAACTCACATACTTATTCCAAAAATCTACAAGTCATCAAAAAC
>NW_021266821.1:0-1353 GCF_002162155.2 Triticum dicoccoides
CATCATGGCAACGTCTCTGAGGTTGTTACTCTGTTGGGAGCATTGTGCTAGGAGACTCGAGGTTCCATGATGCGCTTCTCCGGTGTTCATCGCTGCCCGGATCTTTCTCCTCCGGCGCCATGTACGGTCGTCGCCGGCAAATCCAAGGAAGCTGGAGTTGCTGTTCTTCGGAGGACGTCGGCGTCGGCCGAGACGCGGCGAGGGGCTTGGTGTTGGGTAGGCTTTTTGTGTCATAGTTGTGTTGTTGTGTTTGGTTGTCCTTGTACGATTCGGGTGTGGAGTTGGTCGCCTTCGTTGTTCGTAGCGAGTGGTAGACGTGGTTGTATGTCTTATTTCTCTTCTTCTATAAAGCTAAGGTACGCAATTTGCGTACCCTCGAAAAAAGAATATCTGGTGCTACGGGAGCACCTCACATTAGGTTCTCCCGCGCGACCTCGACCGTCGATCTGAGATCCGAGGGGCAGCATCATAGGATGTGGACTAAAGTGTCATCTCGAGAATGTTTTGGGGGGGTTCTGCAAAACATTCATGATGGGTTTGTCTTTTTTGTTTCTCAATGTGTATTTCAAATTTAGATTTGAACCTTTTAGGGATTGTACATTCATATGATGCTAACATCCAAATTTTTGGGGGGATTTTTGAAATATCTAAATGTGCATTTTGAAAATTGGGAGCACCTAATGTGAGGTGCTCCCGTAGCACCAGATATTCACCATCTCGCCATGGCCACTCAACCAAGTCCATCTCTGACCATTAGAAAAAAGCTACTCCCTCCATTCCACAATGTAGTGCGCCCGCACTTTCCGAGATCTAAGTTTTATCATAAATTTAACCAACGAGACCGGTTGCAGCGGGAGCAAAAAATTATACCACTTAATTCGCTATTTCGATACGAATTCAGTGGTATAATTTTTGCTCCCACCATGGTCGGTCTCGTTGGTTAAATTTATAATCGAACTTATATCTCGGGAAATAGGAGCGCACTACATTATGGAATGGAGGGAGTACTACTATCCTAGTATAATATAAGTAAGTGTTGGAAAGCAACCAATCATTAAAATCCATAATTTGACTATCCATTTTACATAATAAATAAAATCTATGTCAGCTAAACTATAATGTGGCTCCGTTCAAAACAAACATGTATAAGGGAGGAAGGAATCTACATCTTGCTGGTACTCTGTCGAGATTCCACAGCCCTCAGCCCACTCCTTGATTGTTAGAAGGGATAGATGGAGATTGGTGGAATATATGATTTATTGTATGAGCCTCGTGGGCATATATATATATATATATAGTATATGAATATATTTAAAATGATAAAGTAGTATATATAGTACCACATGGTAGTAT
>NW_021266822.1:0-1845 GCF_002162155.2 Triticum dicoccoides
TTCCTTCCTCCCTTATACATGTTTGTTTTGAACGGAGCCACATTATAGTTTAGCTGACATAGATTTTATTTATTATGTAAAATGGATAGTCAAATTATGGATTTTAATGATTGGTTGCTTTCCAACACTTACTTATATTATACTAGGATAGTAGTACTCCCTCCATTCCATAATGTAGTGCGCTCCTATTTCCCGAGATATAAGTTCGATTATAAATTTAACCAACGAGACCGACCATGGTGGGAGCAAAAATTATACCACTGAATTCGTATCGAAATAGCGAATTAAGTGGTATAATTTTTTGCTCCCGCTGCAACCGGTCTCGTTGGTTAAATTTATGATAAAACTTAGATCTCGGAAAGTGCGGGCGCACTACATTGTGGAATGGAGGGAGTAGCTTTTTTCTAATGGTCAGAGATGGACTTGGTTGAGTGGCCATGGCGAGATGGTGAATATCTGGTGCTACGGGAGCACCTCACATTAGGTGCTCCCAATTTTCAAAATGCACATTTAGATATTTCAAAAATCCCCCCAAAAATTTGGATGTTAGCATCATATGAATGTACAATCCCTAAAAGGTTCAAATCTAAATTTGAAATACACATTGAGAAACAAAAAAGACAAACCCATCATGAATGTTTTGCAGAACCCCCCCAAAACATTCTCGAGATGACACTTTAGTCCACATCCTATGATGCTGCCCCTCGGATCTTAGATCGACGGTCGAGGTCGCGCGGGAGAACCTAATGTGAGGTGCTCCCGTAGCACCAGATATTCTTTTTTCGAGGGTACGCAAATTGCATACCTTAGCTTTATAGAAGAAGAGAAATAAGACATACAACCACGTCTACCACTCGCTACGAACAACGAAGGCGACCAACTCCACACCCGAATCGTACAAGGACAACCAAACACAACAACACAACTATGACACAAAAAGCCTACCCAACACCAAGCCCCTCGCCGCGTCTCGGCCGACGCCGACGTCCTCCGAAGAACAGCAACTCCAGCTTCCTTGGATTTGCCGGCGACGACCGTACATGGCGCCGGAGGAGAAAGATCCGGGCAGCGATGAACACCGGAGAAGCGCATCATGGAACCTCGAGTCTCCTAGCACAATGCTCCCAACAGAGTAACAACCTCAGAGACGTTGCCATGATGACGATCCTACGAATCAAGGCTTTCGCCCCGGAGACAGCTGCCGATACGAGGACGCGAGGAGGATGGCGTTGCACTCGATGAAGCCTCCAGGAAGGTGAATGACACCCGCAGGTGCCATCAACGCCGGTCCGGTCACAACCGAACATGATTTTCATCCGTGGCGCTGCACATCTCCACGCCTCCAAGATTCTGGCCGGTCTCGATCAGATGCCTCGCAACGCCGTCACCGCAGGAACTTGCCATCGAAGCCCCCCTCACTGCCGAGGGAACGCGCTAAAGCCGTCACCTTGAACATCGACAAGGAGCCGCAGCAACCACTGAGCGGTGCAACGCCAAATCCGCTACGGTGGCCTTCACCCGCTCCAGGGGACTGCCACTAGAGTGGATCCGACCCACACCTGCGACCACACTCCGGCACCCACACTGCCGAGGCAACGCCGCACGCCTCACACGCAGCAACCGAATGCCCGGTGCCCGCCAAGACCCTTCCTAGCAAGGCCTCGCAGCGCCGCCGCCGC
Organism: Triticum dicoccoides; assembly: GCF_002162155.2. Classification (NCBI taxonomy): domain Eukaryota; kingdom Viridiplantae; phylum Streptophyta; class Magnoliopsida; order Poales; family Poaceae; genus Triticum; species Triticum dicoccoides. The sequence goes on from NW_021266822.1 coordinate 1,680, forward strand.
CATGGCTGCGCTTGCATCGCCGCCACCGCCAGTGCCGGTGTACCACCTACACCCTCCATCCTGCTACGCCCCACGCAAGGCTCCAGAGACAGCCGCTGCACTCCCCGCCGTGAGCACTCCAAGGATGCCGGCCAGCACCGACGCGCACCAGATCCGGGCCGAGATC
>NW_021266823.1:0-1468 GCF_002162155.2 Triticum dicoccoides
TGCTACTTTGTGTCATGCATGGCAATAAATAGAATACTACATGATACCAATATATGATACTATGCATTAGAGAGGTAGTATCATACACTAGTATCATATGCATGATACTAGTATATGATACTCCCCATTACGACCAGCCTCACTCGCGCGATCAGCCTCCGCCGTCGCGGTGGGCCGCCACCTCCGCGGCCTCGTCGAGCCGCCATGCGCCGCCTCCCATTCCCGCGGATTCGCCTTGCTCCACTCTAAGTCGCCCCCACTGCGCTGAGACGCCGGCTACCTCCCCTCGGCCCTGCATGAGCCGTCGCTTGCTACCACCAAAGCTGCCTATGGCCCTAACTCTGCTGCCTGAGGCTGGTCGTAATGGTAGTATCATAGCTAGTATCATACATGCCAACTAGGCAATTTTGATGATGTGTCATAGCATTAAATGAAGAAAGAGAGGGTGTAGTATCATATCATGATACCGTATCATATTAAATGCTTTGCTACTTTGTGTCATGCATGGCAATAAATAGAGTACTACATGATACTAATATATGATACTATGCATTAGGGAGGTAGTATCATACACTAGTATCATATGCATGATACTAGTATATGATACTCCCCATTACAACCAGCCTGAGAGACTCCCTCTGCCTTTGAGCCGACCCGACCTAAAGAGTCGCCGGCCGTGTCTCCACTGTCCCACTGTTCTAAGTCGGCCCTGCGCCGCCACGCTTCAAGTCGCCATCTGCCTAACCACGCCTCGGCATCGCTCCGCCTCCCTTCTGCGGGTCAACCTGAGCCGCCGAGTCTCGCTCCACCAGAGCCCCGTAGACCCGAGCCACGTCGACCCGCAGTCGTGCCTGAGTCGCCCGTTGGCCCCTCACCCCCGCTTCTGCTGACCTGCCAGGGACACGCCCCTGCTGGGGTAGCCTTGTCTCACCAAATGTGAACAGGGGGATAAATAAGAAAGGAAAGTTGACCTGGCTGAAAAAAAGGGGTTAGCATGCCCCGGAGGATCCCTTCTGAGCCGCCCGGTGCCACGTTTTAAGCCACCGCCTCTGTCGTTGTTGCTGCAACCCTACGCTTGATAATTCTTGATAAAACATATCAGGTGAAATCCATCCTGTCAAGTTTCTATTGATACATCTTTATTTTCTTTGAGAACAATTACTCTCATTTGTGCAAATTCTTATGCAGAATTCATAATTTGCAAAGGAGACCATAAAACTATGGCCCTTGCCTACATCAGACGGATCAATGGACAGGGTCATTTATAACCCGTCAAGATTCAACATATTCTAGCATTCCGCTGTTCAACTATATGTCAGTTTACATCACGGTCAAATATGGAGAATCTCAAGCCAACTCCTCGAGTCGTCTTAAGACTCGATGGCTACAATGATATGACTCAGCAAGCCTTGCCAATTTCAGCAAATTCAAGAATCCCATGACGTTGAAGGGGAAGATAACCCAGTCC
>NW_021266824.1:0-1401 GCF_002162155.2 Triticum dicoccoides
GATAAATCCTGCCGCCAACAGTCGAGCCACTTCTTCGCCGATGGCCTTTCTCTTCTGGACGGCGGACCGCCGAAGATGCTCTTTGACTGGTTTTGCAGACGAGTCGACTCTTAGGCGATGCTCAGCCAGTCCCCTGGGAACACCTGGCATGTCAGCGGGCTTCCATGCAAAAATGTCCCAGTTCTCACGGAGGAACTGGATGAGCGCTTTTTCCTATTTAGGGTCGAGTGTTGTGGAGATGCGGGTCGGAGCTGCTTCGGGGTCGGTCGGGTGAATGTGAACAGGCTTCGTCTCACCGGACGACTGGAATGCAGACTCTGTGGCGGGCTTCTTGGAGCGCAGCAAGTCACTCGGATCTGCGTTTTGCTTGTATTCTTCGAACTCGACCGCCGTCACTTGGGAATCGGCAATCTTGGAGCCCTTCTGAAAGCACTCCTCTGCCTTTTTCCTATCACTGGTGATAGTGATCACACCTTTGGGACTGGGCATCTTCAATTTGAGGTACACGTAACATGGTCGAGCCATGAACCGTGCATAGGCTGGTCTCCCCAAAATGGCATGATATGCACTTTGAAAATCCACGACCTCAAACGTCAACTTTTCTTTGCGAAAATGCTTCGAATCACCAAACACTACGTCCAAAGCTATCTGGCCGAGTGACTCGGCCTTCTTCCCTGGTATAACTCCATGGAAGCTCATGTTACTAGTGCTCAGTCGGGACATCGGAATGCCCATACCTTTCAATGTGTCTGCATACAATAAGTTCAGCCCACTTCCACCATCCATCAGCACCTTTGTCAGTCGAGTGCCTTCGACAACTGGATCGACCACCAAAGCTTGCCTCCCGGGGGTGGCGATATGAGTCGGGTGATCTGATTGGTCGAATGTGATGGGTGTTTGAGACCACTTCAGATAATTTGCCTTTGCTGGTGCAACCATGTTCACCTCTCGGTTAATCACTTTCAATCGACTTCTGCTTTCCACATCTGCAAAGATCATCAGAGTGGAGTTGATATGCGGATATCCTCCCTCACTGTCCTCTTTGTCTTCGGCCTTGTCCGACTCCTTCTCCTTGTCCTTAGACTGTTTTCCCTGAAACTGCTGGATCAGGAGTCGACATTGGCGAGTGGTGTGCTTTGGGTAAATGATATTCCCCTCTTCATCTTTCTTCGTGTGAATGTGACATGGCATATCCATCACGTCATTCCCTTCTTTATCCTTTACCTTCTTGGGGTTCCAGGATCCTTTTGGTTTCCCCTTAAACTTTCCTTGAGTCACAGCCAGAGCCTCTCCAGGAGCTGCCGGTTCAGCCTTCCGCTTCTGTTTCCGACTGGTGTTTCCTTTTTCCGACTGACTCGGCTTGTGCTTGCCGCTTCGGAGTCGGTCTTCTTCTTCGCCGTT
>NW_021266825.1:0-1354 GCF_002162155.2 Triticum dicoccoides
AAAACATCCTTGTCTGGCCATGTATTCTGCTCCTGGCGAGCTTACTAGCATAGGTGTTTTAAGAATCCTAGTGGGCAGGCTATGCTTTTCCACAAATCCCCTTGATATGTATGAATGCGATGCACCAGTATCAAAAAGAACGAGTGCAGTAAATGACTTAACCAAAAACTTACCGATTACTGCATCGGGCTGATCTTCAATCTCCTCAACATTAACGTGGTTCACCTGTCCCCTATTGAAAGGGTTCGGCTTCTTCCCAGAGCTTCCATTGCCATTTCCATTCTGGCCTTCAGGACATTCATTGGCATAATGTCCGGTCTTCGAACACTTGAAACAGGTGACTTGACTCAGGTCTCTCTTGGTTGGGGTTGATGGGGTTGTTCGGTTCTGGCCGTTGCTTCCTCCATTCCCATTACCATTCTTGTGGCCATTATGGTTGTGCGAGCTACCTCCTCCATGGGTGTGCTGAAACTTGAATCCCGGTTTAGGGGTAAAACGGGGCTTCTGCTGGGCTCCAGAGTTATACTTCCCCTGTCCATACTTCCTCTTACGGTTCTCAATCTGCTGTTGCTTCCCTTCAATCATGATGGCACGATCTACTAACTCCTGGTAGTTATTGAAACTTGCTACCATCAACGGCATGCTGAACTCATCATTCAGTCCTTCTAGAAACTTCTCCTGCTTAGCTACATCCGTAGCAACGTCATCTGGGGCATAACGGGCTAGCTTACTAAACTCCTCCACATACTGGCCAACAGTCCTTCCTCCTTGGCGTAAGTTGCGAATCTCACGCTTCTTTATGGCCATAGCTCCTGCTGAAACATGGGCAGTGCGGAAAGCTTGCTGAAATTGATCCCATGTGACAGTGTCTACCGGGTAAGTGGCTGTGAAATTCTCCCACCATGCGGATGCGGGTCCTTCAAGCTGATGTGCTGCAAACTTCACTCTTTCTCCATCTGTGCATCCTGCAGTGGTCAACTCCCTTCCTATCTTGCGGAGCCAATCATCTGCTACAATCGGCTCGGTGCTACTGGAGTACACCGGCGGATTTAGTCTAAGGAAACGAGTCAAATGATCCGCAGGTGGTGGTGGTGGGTTGTTGTTGTTGTTCTGCTGATTCTGAACTAACATCTGCATCAATTGATTCTGCTGCTGGATCAACTGAGTGAGCTCTGGTGGAAATCCATTGTCACGTCTCGGAGGCATCTGATGGGTTTAGAAAAGAAGAGAATTTTAGAATAGAATGAGGTCTAAGGGGAATCACTACCCAAATGCACATGAGCAAAAGCACACAAAATCACTCCATTCAATCAAACAAGGCTTACAACGATCTATCTATCGCAAGTGCGTGTAC
>NW_021266826.1:0-1639 GCF_002162155.2 Triticum dicoccoides
CGAGTGGAGAGCAGACCTCCCACTCGGGGGCTTAGCTGCAGCCCAGTGCTCGCCTAAGTATCCGAAATCCTACCAAGTGGAGAGCAGACCTCCCACTCGGGGGCTTAGCAGCAGCCCAGTGCTCGCCTAAGTTTTTGAAAATCCTACCGAGTGCAGGGCAAACCTCTCACTCGAAGGCTTAGCCGCAGCCCAGTGCTCGTCTAAGTATATTGGGGAACAAGTCGATTGTAATGAGCGCTCCGCTTTAACCTGCAAAAGACATCTCAAACCAAATACCAACATATTCAACGTTGAATCCAAGTTCGGATAACACCTAACGGAACCGAAAGTGCTCAGGCGCTAAGCTTGTTAAGGTTTGTCGGTTACAAAACTCACTCGGCATACCGAGGCAAATTTAAAGTATCAAGCTCAGAAGTTTTTTACCCCTCTTGTGGAGGGCTGGAAGGCGCAACAAACTCGTCCAGGTCGATTCCATCTGCAATTCGAGTGGCGGCGGCGATGAAGGTCTCCATGAAGGATCGGAAATCGTGCTTCTTGGTGTTAGCCACCCTAAGGGCCACCAGCTTGTCCTCTCGCGCATCCTTGCAATGAACGCGGACCAGAGACAGAGCAACATCCGCACCACACCTGGCCGAAGACTTCTTCCACTCCTGCACTCGACTTGGGACCTCGTTAAGTCGAGTCATCAGAGACTCGAGGTCGTTCTGGAGCGTTTCTCTTGGCCAGAGTGTTGTGTCGATGCGAGAAGTTGCGACCTTCAGCCTTGCAAGATAGTCGATGACAGCAGCAACACGAGATTCAAGCCGAAGCACATTCATAGCGACTTCATCTTTCACGGGAGAGTTGATGGGGTCCAAGTTTACTTCCAGTCGACCAGTCTCCTCTTCAAAGTTCTGGCAAAATTCTGCAAGCACAACCACCGAGTCAAGACAACAGTCGGAGGTTACAGTTAAAATATTTGTTTGATACAAAAGATTACCTTCAAGCATGAGGAACAACTTCTTGGCGAGTCCACCCAGATAAGCCTCCAGATCGTTCTTCTTTCTCATCAACTCACTGGCCTTGTCGTTCAGGGTGGTCTTGTCACTTTTCAGTCGACTGACCTCCTGGTTGGCAGCATCAAGAGCAGCTTTCAGATTGGTGTTTTCTTCTTCAAGCTTGGTCACTGAAGCCAGCTTCTCATCTGCAAGCTTGGTCTTCTCTAAAGCAGTTTTTTGCATCTTAGCCAAGTCAAGGTCTTGCTTCTTCAGGGAATCCCTCACTTTATCTGCAAAGTTACAGTGAGATTAGATTCGGAAACAAGTGAGAGGCAAAGGCAGTCGTCAAAGGCCTCACCAAGCATACCTTTAGCTTCCTCCTTCGCCTTCGTCAAGTTCTCTTGGGCCAGTTTCAGATCGAGCTCGAGCTGAATGTGTTTGTTCTCCAACTCAGTATAACGAGCCGCAAGGTCACAGGATTTCTACGAAGAACCAATCGACAGATGTCAAAGACAATTCACTTCCGAGTGAGTAAGGAAAAATCATAGCGTTTCTAAGACTACGGCCGAATACAAACATTCGACCATAGTCTCGGGGACTACACCCAGTGGGTGCACTCAGCGTGCCCCCACTAGTTTCATCAGATAGAGTCGACCAGTCGA
>NW_021266827.1:0-1354 GCF_002162155.2 Triticum dicoccoides
CAAGTAAAAAATTGATCTGATGAGAAAACCAGAAATATAGTTAATTATTAAAAAAAGACATATAGGCCTTCCATGCATTTAAAAGCAAACTTCAAGAAGTTCAACAATCTTCCAAACATTTAAAAGTACAAGAATTAACCGAGCCACATACCTTAGCGAGGTGTGCATCTCATCAACATGTAGAACTGATGAGCACTTGACTGGTGGGTGCAGCGAAGAGTTGGATAGGGCTATGTGTGTGTCCGAGCATGCGCATGTGTAACACACACACACATCGAGAGCACGCATGGATGGGGTTGAGAGTGATCGGCATAATGAACTACCGAGTGCTTATTTTGAAAAATATTTTAACCACATGTACGCGGGAAACATGGTTAACCAGTGAATAGTAAGTGCTAGAGAGCAAAATCATGGATGATATATGTGTAGTAGTGTTAAAAACATAGGACATCATGAGATGCATTTAGCCAGTGTTAGTTTAGGAGACTTTAGTATGTATAATGGTGTGACCATATTTTGTTATGTCACGAAGATCAATACAAAAAATTTAAAGTTGTATGATTGTCCACAATGTTTAAAGTGTAGGGCGTAGGAAATATAATATTATCTGCGCTGTGAAAATAAGTAGTAAAAATAATCAATACTTCTGATTTGGACGGGATATAAAGTAAATAATTACTTAAACATTTTATGTATAATATTATAAATTTTCGGTAATTACTAGCCCGTGCAGTAGCATGGGTTGAAGACTAGTTACTTCTAGTTCGCTTCCAAATCACACAGCACACCCGCGGAACTCCCCCACCACGTCACTCCTGAGTAACTGTGGAACCATTAGATACCAGGACCTTAGCAAGCTACGTTCTTGCCTAGGATGAGTGTGTAATCACTTGTTAGTGCACAGATTTGTCAGCTAAACATCCCATGAAACTGACTTCAAATTGCCCTTTTTTCTCCTTTTGGAAATCCAAAGTTATGTTTTCATTTTCAGCTACTACGAGCAGAACACCATTAGCTTTTTGGAGTAGTACACTACACGGTACGAGGCAGTTGGAGCTAGCGTCTCACTATCGGTTCAAAAGGCACAGATCAGGTCAAATTCAGTTCCAACTTTTTGTTTGTCCTTGCCAGTTGGACCAAGATTGGAATGCAACACTTGGAACAGATTAGACGCAAAGCTCTCACTTTTTTTATTTACTGCTGCCTGCTGGAGTGCCTACTCGCAAGTCTGAACAACCAACCAGCCACACCGAGATCAGGCTCTACCTAGTACCTACTGGCGAGCGCCTAGGCGCCTACTCGTCGTCGCCTCCGCCGCCACCGAAGAGCGCGGACCGGTAGTAGAGGAGGGCAA
>NW_021266828.1:0-931 GCF_002162155.2 Triticum dicoccoides
TTGACCACTGACGTCATGCTGACGTCATGCTGGCGCAATAATTATAATTTCTGGATTTAATTTAAATCAGGAAATTCCAGAATATTATTTAAACTTCAAAAATTCATAACTTTTATTCTGTAACTCCAAATTGGACAAATTATATATGAAAAATGATCAGAAAAATCCAATCTATCCATCTGTACTATTTTCATGCATGATCAAACAAGTTAAATTGATGTTTTAAGCAGAACAAGGAAAAGCACTTTAAAAGGCCATATTTGAATTTGAAATTTGAATCCTTGATTCAAATTTGTTCAAACCCTTCTGGTTTTAGTTGCATTAGCCCAACACACTCATATTGCCATGTTTCATGCATGCATCATATTGTTGCACATTGTTTGGTGATGTTTGTGTATCGGTGCTCTCTGCGGCAGGTTCTGTCCCCGAGGAGTACCGTGATTACCCTAACGAAGAACCGTATCCGTGCATCGAACCATCAGGCAAGCAACCAACCATTTGATCATATCGATACAATCCCATGTTCTCGCTCCTGCTCTCTTTTACTGCATTAAGACAACGCGATTCAAACTGCTGTGTGCTTCGGTAGTTGAACCCATTTCCTCTGCATGACCTGTCATTGCCACAGTAACTAGATGAAACCCACTAGCATGTGTAGGAGTTGCTTGAGCCATATGTATGTGTTGTTCCTACCTTGCTATGCCTGCTATGCTTAGAGTCGTGTCAGGTCTGGTTCATCGGGGTGATGGGCTGGAGTGAAATGGTTATGTCGGTAATGAGAGTGGTGTGGTGAACACGATTTGGTAAAGGTATCGATGAGAGGCCATGTAGGAGTACATGGTGGGTTGTTTCATTGAAGCCGACCTTAAGCACTGAGATCTGTATGTGTGATTTAAGAATCAGCTACTACCATGCATTGGGCCCGAAACCA
>NW_021266829.1:0-1224 GCF_002162155.2 Triticum dicoccoides
CGCCGAACAGGGCCAGGCCCACCTGTCTCCTAGGTGGTCTCAACCTGCCCTGTCGCTCCGCCACAAAGTAACAGTCGAGGGCCGTCGGGAACCCAGGCCCACCTCTACCGGGATGGAGCCACCTGTCCTTTCAGCCCCCTCGTCAGAATCACTTGCGGGTACTCAATGAGCTGACCCGACTTTAGTCACCATCTGTATAGTATGTATGTATGTATAGTATATACCCGTGATCACCTCCCAAGTGATCACGGCCCGATAGTATAGCAAGGCAGACTGACAAGAATGTAGGGCCAATGATGATAAACTAGCATCCTATACTAAGCATTTAGGATTGCAGGTAAGGTATCAACAGATGTAGCGACAATGTCAGGCTATGCATCGGAATAGGATTAATGAAAGCAGTAACATGCTACACTAATCTAATGCAAGCAGTATAGAGTAGAATAGGCGATATCTGGTGATCAAGGGGGGGGGCTTGCCTGGTTGCTCTGGCAAGAGAGAGGGGTCGTCAACTCCGTAGTCGAATTGGGCAGCAGCAGCGTCGGTCTCGTAGTCTACCGGAGAGAAGAGGGGGAAGAAACAATGAATACCAAGTAAACAGATGCATATCGATGCATGACATGTCAAGAAGCGATGCTAGGCGTGCCCTAACGTGGTATAAGGTGGTACTGGTCAAGGGGGAATCATCCGGGAAAGTATTTCCGGTGTTTCGTGTTTTCGGGCAGAGGAGCCGGAGGGGGAAAGTTGCGGGTTCGATAGGTTAGGGTGGTGTGGTGGACGAACGGACTGCGTATCCGGAATCGTCACGTCGTTCTGAGCAACTTTCATGTTGAAAATATTTTAATCCGGATTACGGATTAAAAGATATGATTTTTAAAAGATTTTATTAATTTCAGGAATTTAATTAATTATTTAATTAATTTCGAAAATGCTTTTATGACATCAGCATGATGTCATGCTGACATCATCAGTCAACAGGGTTGACCGAGTCAACCCTGACAGGTGGGTCCCGCATGTCATTCTCTAATATCTAATTAACCTAATCAGAGTTAATTAACATTAGTTAATTAGGTTAATTAGTGATTAGGGTTAATTAATCAGAATTAATTAGACTAATTAATTACTTACTTACTTAATTAATTAATTAATTAGTTAATTAGTTTTAATTCATTTTCATTTTATTTTTATTCCCTGCTTTAATTAAAAAAACGTTCTGTTGTGTGG
>NW_021266830.1:0-1217 GCF_002162155.2 Triticum dicoccoides
CTTGCCGTTGTAATGCTTGCCTTTCTTTCTTACTGGATGAATTTTCGGAAGAAATCGACGATGCCCAAGGTACACGTTCTTCTTACAATTTGGCAAATGTACACTTTCAGTCTCATGTAAGCAGTGCGTGCATGCATTGTATCCCTTATTTGACAGTCCCGAAAGGTTACTAAGAGCAGGCCAATCGTTGATGGTTACGAAAAGCAACGCTCGTAGGTCAAATTCCTCTTGTTTGTGCTCATCCCACACACGGACACCACCCCACAGCTGTAAAAGTTCATCAACTAATGGCCTTAGGTACACATCGATGTCGTTGCCGGGTTGCTTCGGACCTTGGATGAGCACTGGCATCATAATGAACTTCCGCTTCATGCACAACCAAGGAGGAAGGTTGTAGATGCATAGAGTCACGAGCCAGGTGCTATGGCTGGATCTCTGCTCGCCAAAAGGATTCATGCCATCCGTACTTAGAGCAAATCTTATGTTCCTTGCGTCAGCTGCAAAATCTTTGAACCATCTGTCAATCTTTCTCCATTGCGTTCCATCTGCGGTGTGTCTCAACTCCCCGTCCGACTTACGGTCCTCTTTGTGCCATCGCAACAACTTGGCATGCTCTTTGTTCCTGAACAGACGTTTCAACCGTGGTATTATAGGAGCATACCACATCACCTTGGCGGGAACCCTCTTCCTGGGTTTCTGGCCCTCAACATCGTCACTAGGGTCATCGCCTCTGATCTTATAACGCAATGCAGTGCATACCGGGCATTCATTCAAATTCTCGTATTCACCGCGGTAGAGGATGCAGTCGTTGATGCATGCATGCATCTTCAGAACCTCTAAACCTAGAGGGCAGACAACCTTCTTTGCTTCGTACGTACTGGCGGGCAACTCGTTATCCTTTGGAAACATATTCTTCAACATTTTCAGCAAGTTTTCAAATGCCGAGTCAGCTACACCTGCCTCTGCCTTCCATTTCAGCAAATCCAGTGTGCAGCCCAGCTTTTTCAGACCATCATCGCATCCGGGGTACAGCGCCTTTCTGTGATCCTCTAACATGCGATCCAAATTCTCCCTCTCCTTTTCAGTTTCGCAGCGTCTCCGTGCATCAGCAATGGTCCGACCAAGATCATCAACGGGATCATCACGTGCCTCTTCTTCACCTTCCCCTTCACCTTCAGCATCCTCCATGAAAGTATCACCGAAATGAGCAAGATAGC
>NW_021266831.1:0-1482 GCF_002162155.2 Triticum dicoccoides
GGGCAGAATCGACAAAAACTGTGAGTGTTGCTGACCGGCACATAAACGCACCCCGGGGTTAAGTTCGTTAATCGTGGAAATCACTCCGGGACCACAAAATAGGGAGTAATAGTCCACGAAACGGGCCAGAATCAGCCAAAACCATGAATGTTGATGACCGACATGTAAGAGCACCTTGGGGTTCAACAACCATGGAAATCGCTTTGGGACCCTAAAACGGTGAGTAATAGACCACGAAACGGGTCAGAATCGACAAAAACTGCGAGTGTCGATGACCGACACTTAAACGCACCCTGGGGTTCCTTAATCGTGGAAATCACTCAGAGACCTCAAAATAGTGTGTGATAGTCAATGAAACAGAGCAGAATCGACCATAACTGTGAGTGTTGATGACTGGCACATAAACGCACCCCGGGGTTAAGTTCGTGAATCGTGGAAATCACTCCGGGACCACAAAATAGGGAGTAATAGTCCATGAAAGGGGCCATAATCGGCCAAAACCGTGACTGTTGATGACCGACACGTAAGAGCACCTTGGGGTTCAACAACCATGGAAATCGCTTTGGGACCCCAAAACAGTGATAATAGCCCCCGAAACGGGTCAGAATTGACAAAAACCACGAGTGTTGATCACCGACACTTAAATGCCCCTCGTGGTTTGTTAATCATGGAAATCACTCCGAGACCTAACAGTGAGTAATAGTCCATGAAACGGGCAGAATCTACAAAAGTTGTGATTGTTGATGACTGACACGTAAATGCACCCTGGGTGAAGTTTGTTAATCGTGGGAATCACTCCGGGACCACAAAAAAGTGAGTAATAGTCCATGAAACGGGCGAGATTCGGTCAGAACTGTGAGTATTGATGACCAACACGTAAACACCCCGGGATTCGTCAATCGTGGAAATCGCTTTGGGACCCCAAAACAGTGAGTAATAGTCCATGAAATAGGCCAGAATTGGCCAAAACTGCGAGTGTTGATGACCGACACGTAAGCGCACCTCGGGGTTCAACAACTATGGAAATCCCTTTGGTACACGAAAACGGCGAGTAATAGTCCACGAAACGGGTCAGAATTGGCCAAAACTTTGAGTGTTGACGACGGACACGTAAACGCACCCCGGGGATCGTCAATCGTGGAAATCGCTCTGGGACCCCAAAATAGTGAGTAATAGTACACGAAACGGACCAGAATCGGCAAAAATAGTGAGTGCTAATGACCGACACTTAAACGCACCCTGGGGTTCCTTAATCGTGTAAATCACTCCGAGACCTCAAAACAGTGAGTAATAGGCCATGAAACGGGGCAGAATCGACAAAAACTGTGAGTGTTGCTGACCGGCACATAAACGCACCTCGGGGTTAAGTTCGTTAATCGTGGAAATCACTCCGGGACCACAAAATAGGGAGTAATAGTCCACGAAACGGGCCAGAATCAGCCAAAACCGTGAATGTTGATGACCGACATGTAAGAGCACCTT
>NW_021266832.1:0-2965 GCF_002162155.2 Triticum dicoccoides
CGCGTGGTCCCATCCCCCGTGCAAAGGAGAGGAGGAGGCGCTCGCGGCCTGTCACAAGGCCCGATCCAAGGCGCGGCATGCAAAACCTGTGCCACCCTTGATCGGCCTGCCCAATAGAAGAAGGTGGGTAGGATGAGATGCGGCCACGCACGCTTCTATGCCAACGAGAAAGCCAAGATCGTCACTGCCACACCAGTCGCCTCTTGGGCCCCAGCTGCTCCAGCCGACACCGAGTTTGCCCACTCTGATGTGTCCAATGAGGTGTTTTCCAGGACTCCTTAGATTAATTAGTTTATTAAATATTGTATATTTCCGTGTCAAATGTAATGGTGGATATCTACTTATATTTAAGATGTTACATTTTGATGACGTATATGTCCATTAACGACTTGTGATCAATTGCCAGCAAACTGTGTTTGTGGCTTCACCGTTCCCGTGACGCTTCCATGGGCATTCTGAACAATAGCTTGTGCCGGGGCAATGTAGTTGGCCCAAGAGAGGTTGACGTTTTTGAGGTAGATGTCATGGCATGGCACACTCTTGCTGCACATATCTTGATGGCCTCTCGTTCTGAGGACGTCCCCTGGATGTCGATGAATCGAGCGTCTGTTATGGCCACACCACCATCCTGCAAAGGCAAAAGCAATATATAGGGTTTCGTTCAATTTCAGAAATTGTTCCCTTCTTTATTTAAGGCAACCATTGATCAAGTGGTGGTGCGGACAGGATCCCTCACCTGTGGTGGACAGTTTCCTTGGGGCAATAGAACTGGTCGATATCGATAGGCAACCGGACGGCAGTCATTCTGAGTTTGATGAAAAGGAATCCGGTTGCTAGTGCCTTGCCATCCCTGTATCCATTGAATCATACCATATGTATATATTAGGGGATATATATACCTACTATATATGGTTTGCAGGTAACCTATGATATGTACATGGAACATGCATGTGTATGCATGCCACCGTCAGTAACTATATCTTTAAACACATGCAAGGCACAACCATGTACGTACTAGTAGATGCTTGTTTTTTGACGTGAACAATAGGAGCTCTGCCTTTGCATTATAGAAGAAAGAAGTCATACATGTACAGAAACGGATCGACCATCAGTAGATGCATGTTACCTGCCACGATTTGATCCTCACACCGGTCGTGGTATTGAAGAAGCTGCAGTTGGACACTGTAATTTTTTCCACCAGCATTGGGCCGTCAGCAACACCTCCAAGACTTCCCACACTACATACGTAGATACAGAATACAAAAAGGTCAACGTATGCTACTCACTAGAGAAGGTTATGAGCATGCACGTGCGTGCATTAATATACTACTCCCTCTCCGTCCTATAATATAAGACTTTTTTGACGGTCAATGTATACTACCGTCGAAAAATATCTTACATTATAGGACGCAGGGAGTATAATATACGCATGGGTGTGGTATGTATGTATGTATGTTTGTTTGTATACCTGATGCCATGACCAGCCCCGCAGGTGGTGTTGGTGACGTTAACATTGGTGGTTCCCGATAGAATCGACACACAATCATCACCTGCATGCACAAAATACCTACGTTCGAGGCCAGACAGAGTGCAATATATACTAGTACCATCTGAAGGAAGGAGGGTGGTTGTCGATCCGTACATACCGGTGTGCATAGAGCAAGACGAGATGTTTACATGGTTGGAGGAGCCCATATTGATCCCGTCCGTGTTGGGGCTGTCGCCCGGCGCCGTGATGGAGACGTTGTGCACCTGCACCTGCGTGCACTCGTACATGATCATGTTCTTTTCGGCGCCGTCCTTGAGGCGTATGTTGGTCACCCGTAGATTGTTGCAGTGCGCGAACGACAGCGACTGCGAGAGGGATCTCTATTTTAGTTGGACAATGGGAGGAAGTATTGTGTGTCTGTAAGTGCACGCTTACATACCCTTGGCCGGTCATTGCATTTTTGTCAATACGAGAGAGATATCAGATCAGATTGTTGCAAATATATGGAGATAAATATATATATTGAAGAAGCAACAGCTATACTCTATATATTTGGGGCTTAATTACCTTTTGGTTGTAGCAATCCCACCACTGGGCGCCTCGCCCGTCTATCTGGCCGCTCCCATTCACCGTCAGGTTGTCGACGCCATAGAAGGTCAGGACGTCTGATGGCTTTAAATAGAAGGAGTTTGGCGCCACCACGTCGCCCTCCAGCTGCACAAACACTAACCTCAATTCCAGTATGCTCTTATATTTCTTTATGAAGGGAGTACTACACAATTAAAAGATAGACTATTCAGAGTGGACCGATCGTCAAGTCAACCGACCTGTACGGTGATGGGCGACTTGCAGGGTCCGTTGAACCTCGTCTGGTTCAGCAAGAATGTCTTTCCTTTCCTGCGGGGATGTACGTACATGATCACCTCGCTGCTGTGGCTGCTGCAGGCTACTTTCCATGTCTCCTCGAACGCCTTTCAGCGCACAAATAAGCAAAAGATTAACTATCTGAATCTGATGGGCAACATACATGATAACGATTTCAGAATCATAGATAAAGGTTATGGTGTTCCAATTGTTACCTCGACATCACTCGTCGCGCCTTCCCCAGCTGCATGGAAATCCATGACGCTGTACCATTGTCCTTGCTGCACTCCGGCGGTCGATCTAACTGCGGCCATTGACACAAGGAGCAGCAGCAGCACGAAGGAGACATGTTGTGCTGCAGTCCTCTGCCGTTTTCAATCAAGAGTATACATACACAGCTGATCGGAACAAAATTTACACATGCATATATACTTTTGAGATATTGAGCTGATGAAACCTACGCATACCATGGTTGGTAGTACCACCAATATGATCAGCTGTGGCACACTCTCCTGATTTGATCGAAGAAGAGCGCTAGGAACGATGTGTCTCAACGAACTATCGTGGTAAGCAACCAATCTTGTGTGTATTTATACATGCTGTAAATTAATG
>NW_021266833.1:0-7500 GCF_002162155.2 Triticum dicoccoides
AGAGAGACAAAGAACTATACATGTGCAATGCCAATTGATCCATCCTTTACATTTCTCATATGGAAGGCATCGGTCCATGCACCAACAGGCAACATGAACGGGTGCCAACAATTTTAGAATCACAGAAATTAGTATGGCATCAAGGTAGACAACAAGAAACACTAATGTGGTGCCTGCAACTTTGAAATAATAGAAATTAGTAGGGCATCGAGGTAGATAACAAATAACACACAGTACTACTATAACTCTATAAGTTGGCTGCTAAATTGGATACGCAACCAGAAGGCGCAAAAAATAATCTGGTGAATGAATTAGAAGATTGACACCTAACCATAGGGAGTACTCAACCATAGGCGAGCAGCAAACTTCATTAAATAAAGGAACATGGCCGCATGAATCAAATCATTTATTTGTCAAATATACTTTGTCATGCTGAATGGAATTCAACGCTGCAAAAAGGAATATTGAAATATATCTATTCTCTGGTCACCAATACAATCACTAAATGCAAAATAAACTAACATTCTCTTTCCATTGAAAAGGAATTCTCTAATAACAGAGTCATTATCGGTTAATTAGACCAAAGTTAGTCTGTAATAGGCTCTTTATAGAGGAAATGCATATTTCATTCATGATAGAAGAAATCAAAGTGAGTTTAACCAAATTGATGCAAGCAATAACCAGAATAAATACCAGCCAGAATATCTCCCCCAAAAACATGAAACGCATGTTTCAAACTGCTCCTCGAAGCATGAGCCGGATAAGGCAAGTTAGGTATGTATGCACATCATTTTTAGTGGATTTTGTTGGGGTGTCAATAATTTCAACACTGCTAACTACCAACACCGAGCACAAAGGAACAACAAAGCATTTTATTCTGGCTGCAACATGAACTAAGAAGAGGACACCTAGCGAAACAATGATCATAATTTTTTTCAAACAGAAGCATGATGCACACACACACACCTCTCTGATCCACCATTGACTCCAATTTCCAGAATCCAGCCTACTTCTGCATTATAAAGTATATGAAAACAAATCATGTGGGCTGCAACCGCTACTATTCCAGATTATTTGCCAGCACCCAGCAGAAACCAAACCAAGGTTCTGTCTCTCTATCTTTTCCACTTATTTGCTAACCTCTGTAAGGACGAAATCTTTGGAGAAGAATGACGATGCCAAGTCTTGCTGCGGGCCGAACGGGTACATGTGTTTTGCTGGCAAAAGATACATGTAGTTTTGTGAACATTGGCAATATGACATATGCAAAGCACTGAATAGTAGATTCTGACAAGACCAGTACATGCCCATTTTTATTGACTTGGTTTTCACAATTAATGACAGATGCTAATTGATTAGACTAATCTGTTGATCATGCTTTAGCAGGTTACTTCATCAAATTTGGAAGAAAAATCCCAGCAAAAGTAAGGCCAGCTACAACCTACAAGACTGTTAGTTTAGTAGGCAATGAGTCCCACCACAAGGCCTTCGCCCGCAAGGCTGCAACAACGACCCAGACATTACATAGACGCTTCGACATAAAGAAATGAAAGATAAAGGACAATTTTTATAGCTCCTCCTTTTAGTTTAAAACTATGAGAAACAATATGAATGGAAAAAAATGAGGCAGCATTTCAGAACTACTGTAATAAAGTGGCATTCAAAATCTTCTAATATATAGATATTTCTTGTTACTTCTATTTATTGTTGTTTGGCACATTGATTTTAGTTGTATATACCAGAGGTCAGTACATTTATAAAATGAGGAGAAATGAAAGAGACGGTGAGTACTGACGAATATGGCTAATGTCTAAAGATACTAATCACAATCACAATTCCCTCTGGAGGATAACTGATTATCACAAACTTGTAGGGAAGAAGGTCGCAGCTCACCTACGACATATAGCTGGCATAAAAAGAAGTAGGAGCTCATCATTTCCCATACTTGAACATGCCCCCACGAGCCAATTAAATTTCACTACTGTAATGTAGGAAATGATGGGTACCTTGATTAGAACTGATGGTATGATGAGGTGAATACACCTGCAATTATAAGATGGAGACATCAGGTGTGAGCTTACTGGAATACTAATGTTACAATGAACAAGTATAAATTTCCCAAACTTACAGGTTGCGTTATTACTTTAAAAAAATGCTTAGCAAGATAGAAATGTTGATCCTACATAAACCTGTCAGGATAATCTAGGAAATAAAGATGAACCGATGTGGCAGTGCATAAAAGACATGTATATCAGAATAAAAAAGATTTCTATTAAAATTAACAAAATACGACCACTAAATCTGCAGCTATCCTCACACCGGCAAGAGCACAACAATGGCAAGAGCAATTCATAGCAAATCAGGTAAGTAAGATAAGCACTGACATAACCAGAGAATATATGAACACTCAACATGGTGGACGTGCTCATTTCGACATAGTGAGTACATGGTTAACCAAGCAGATGTGAAAAAACTTCACCATCAAGCCACACATCTCATAGATCAATCAAGTACATCCTACAATCTACCTGCACATCACAAAGGCCAATCACAAGCCCCAACTCAAGCATGCAATTCTACAATCCAGATCTGCACTGTAAAAAGTCAATCTTCATCAACGAAAGGAAATGAAAACATGGAACCAGGCAAAGTCGATAAGTTCAATAAATACACTTGTACATCAGCCAATCCGGCCTATACAGCGCTACCAATGAAAGGACTAAGATGCCATACCGTCAAATAAAAGCATATTGTTTTGCAATACAATTGTTTGAGTGCTCCTCAAAATAATAGATATGATCCGTGAAGATCTAATGCAACCCTGCAAGTAAAATAAAGCAACATGAGTTAGCTTCAAAGGATATAATTTGATAAGAGATCTCACATTCCTCAAGTAATTCATTTACATGTAATAGAATTAAAGAAAAAGTCTGATTGGGATTTCTGAACAAGCAAACAAAATATCTGAATATGGTACAGTTCATAGTGAATACTTTATTGTGTTGTTTTCCGTTTTTGGAATATCCCATGGACAAAGAATCATCTCCAATTTCTTGCTGATGTGCTTCAAGCTGCACACAAATTCTGAACAAAATTAGATCTCACACAACTGAAAAATAAGGAGAGGACAATATTTTCACCTTGGCTTGAATCGTCAAACCGGTCATGGTGACGCATAGAGAAGCATGCTTGGACAGTGAGGGAGGTGTCTTCACCTGGGGCTTGAATCGATCTAGCCATGTAGGCACAATTTGGGGAGAGAATCGCCTGGGGAGGTCGATGGCGAGCAAGGCCGTGGCGGCAGCGAGCAAGAGGGGATGTGGAGTCCTCCACGACGAGCACCGCATGGCTGGCGAGCCCCGCCGCCGGAGCGCCTCCGTCCTCGCGCCTCCCACTCTTCCCCTTCCTCTCCTTGCTCTCCTCACGCCCCATGCAACTGCAACACCGGTGACCAAGAGAGGCCGCGTGAGGATGAGGGACAGGAATGGTGGAGCCCGACCTCACCAGCATAGGCCGACGCTGGCTGGTGACCCTCTCCCGTGTGCTGCTGCACCTCCCTCTCCTCTGCGTCGTCGCCCTTCGCCTACAGGTCGTCGTCACCGTCGGAGAAGCCTCGGATCTAGCGGGATCCATGATAGGAGTGGAGCATGGGTGGATGGGGGAGGACGGCGGAGTAGGAAAGAGAGGAGGAAGAGAAGGAGATGCAGCCGCGGCTAGGAGGGAGGTCGAGGAGGAGGGTGGTGTCAGCACCAGTAGTGATTCAGTTAGCTGTAGCATTTCAGGAGAATACCGGTTCAGTTAACCAACGGACCAGATTGGCTGGGAGCACGATGACGCATTGCAACCGTTGAATCCTTTTTACCGTTGTAACAGGACTAGCTCATAATTAATGTTACTCTCTGGTTAAACTGTCGCCTATAACTAGCCGGGTTGTGGCTGGGCAGAATCTCACCTGAACATTTTCCCAAATCGCCGCGATGGCTAATATACTGGAACCCTAGAGTTCCTCTTACCTCATACCTATATCTCATAGTTCATAAAAATCCACAGAAAATTCCTACAGATACTTAGGGGGATCTAACAAATTGGTAATCAGAGCAAGGTTTTCCTCGGCCACAAAATTTTTCGTCCAGAGAGAGAGAGAGAGAGAGTAATCCCACCCAATTCCCTCCCGATGCGTTGATCAAGATCGATCTGAGACGAGGCGGAGTTCGGCGGCGATCTGTCATTGTGGGCGGAGATCTGTACCAGGGCGGCGTTGGAGGCGGTGATCTGTACCATGGCGGCGCAGGAGGTGCTACCTCTTGAGCTTGCGTTGGATTTCCCCGAAGAGGAAAGGATGATGCAGCAGAGTAGCGTAAGTATTTCCCTCAGTTTTTGAGAACCAAGGTATCAATCCAGTAGGAGGCCACGCTCAAGTCCCTCGTACCTACACAAAAACAATAGCTCAACGCAACCAACGCGATTAGGGGTTGTCAATCCCTTCACGGTCACTTACGGGAGTGAGATCAGATAGAGATGATAGATAATATTTTTGGTATTTTTGATATAGAGATGCAAAGTGAAAAGTAAAAGACAAAGTAAAAAAGCAAAGCAAGATTAAAGTGATGGAGATTGATATGATGACACTAGTGCAGAACCGGGCAATAGCACCGGTTCGTAAGGGCCTTTAGTGCCGGTTTAGGAACCGGCACTAAAGTGTGGGCACTAAAGGCCCCCCCCTTTAGTACCGGTTCAGCACGAACCGGTGCTAAAGGGCCACCACGTGGCACGAGCCAGCTCCAGGGGCCGGGAGCCCTTTAGTACCGGTTGGTAACACCAACCGGTACTAAAATGTTTGGGGGGGTTTTTGGTTTTATGATTTCTTTTTCATTTAGTTTTGTGTTTTCCATTTTAATTCTTTTTCGTTTCACCCGCAGATATATATATATAATAACTCATGCATGCTCGCATCATACATCATCATATATAATAACAAGTCCTACTAGCTAATTAATCAAGCATCATCATACAACTTCTACTCGTTATTAATAATAAGTCATACGATCATCATCCTCATAGTCATCGAACCCAACCCTACATAATTGTTCTTAGCACATGATCATCAGTATCAGGTAGGATCGGACCTAAACACACTTAAGGTAAAATAGCATAAAACAATATAGACCCTGACTCTCCATTATGAAGAATGGAGATCATCCTGTCTCCAATTCTTGCGCCTCGCTTCCTTTTGCTTCCAAGAAGCTCCTTACGACTGTCCATACATTTTTTCCATCCTTTGATTGTCATGTCTCCACTTCTTTTAGAAATCCGGTATGGACAGTTGAGATTCGTAGGATGACCTGGATATATGTTCAAAACACGAACGCTGCCGCCATTCTGATACATCAAATGAGGCACACAATTCTCTGGGATAAGCTGTTGAAAAACATAGTAATAACTTCGTAATTAGCAATGATGTACTAGTTTTAGAAGTACGCAAAAAGATGCACGGATGTCGTAATAGTAAAAAAACTTACCAGGGTATCTCCATGGTAGTTACCGTAGTTCAACATGTGCACTAGTGGCACGTATTGACCATAATATTGAGGAGTTCGATTGTAGATATTGTAATTCTCAATATCATTACAAAATCCAACCAGATGAGTTTTCTCCTTGTAAGTTAACTCAGAGCCATCGGTGTAGTAAGTTCTATCTACCATATTCTGCACATTCTTTGATACTTCAAAATAAGCTGTCAATGGAAATAAGCTGTCAACTATTTTGAAATGAACAATATAAGTTCTATTAATAATTAACTATGTTTGAGAAACTCACATAGCGGTAGAACTGGAGGAGTATCAACAAGGACCCAAATGTCCATATTGTCTTGCTCGATTTCAGGATCACCAAGATCCATGGTGACAAGCATACCCTCATCAAAACCATACAATTTGCAAAATGCTTCCCAATTTTTGCAACCAAAATGGGTTACGCTCTCAGCATTATACAACTTTACTTCAAAATCCACATCATGATGGGTCCTTAGGTGAATTTTCTTCGTTTCAAAATTTTCATGGTCTTCAAAATCCATCCTCTCCAAGACATAGCGTCTTGCATGGCATGGGATCAACTATACTTGAATTGTAAAAGATGAAAATTACACGTTGAAATAGTTGAAGTCATGCTTAATTATGAAAAAAAAACTATACTCGAATTGTAAAAGATGAAAATTACCGTTTCAACTTCGAAAGTCTCCTCGAGCTTAATGCTGAAGCGCCGACCATCGTCCAGGTGAGGCCTGTCGCACTCACCTCGATCGTCGTGGCACCAGTCGCACCCCGGGAGACTTTCGTCGTCCGATGATGACATTTCCTATACGTTCATAATTCAACGACTAAATTAGATCATTATTATTCAACTAATCATATGCATATGCCTTGCATATAGTGCTCTCCAATTTGACTAAAAAAGAAACTAGTTCTATTAATTTTCTTACTAAAAATAAACTACTTCAACTAGTTCAACTACTAAGCACTTACTATAAATAGAATAATGTAGTACTTACTCAAAATAGAATAATTTATATAAACTCAAAATATATAAAAAATTAAATAAACAAAAAAACTCATTAACAAACTAAAAATAAACTAGTTATATTAATTATTCAACTAGTTCAAATCTCATATACCTAAATAAATAAACTAGTTCGACAATTTTCTTACTAAAAATAAACTAGTTATATTAATTATTCAACTAGTTCAAATCTCACATACCTAGCTAATTAATATCTAATTAAATTTTCTAAAAAACAGAAAACAGAAAACAGAAAATAAGTAAAAAAAATGTGTGTGTGTGTGTGTATGTGTGTGTAGTGTGTGTATGTGTGTACATATGTGTGTGTATGTGTGTATGTGTGTGTACGCCGCCCCGTACGCCGCCGCCCCGTACGTACGAGCGGGAGCGCCGGCGTACGGTGCGGGGGTGGCGGCGTACGGGGCGGGGGCGCCGGCGCGCGGGTGCGAGAGACGTACGGGACCGCGGCGACGACGACGGACGGCGGCGGCGTTCGGAGCGGCGGCGCGAGACGACGACGATGACGGGCGGCGGCGGGGACAGCGACGACGATGACGGACGACGGGCGACGGGCGGCGACGACGGGATCGAGCGGCGCGCGGCGATGTCGCGAGAGGTTGGAGACGAAGTGGGGAGATGTAACTGAAATTTTCGTAAGTGCTATATATATAGGATGGGCCTTTAGTACCGGTTGGAGCCACCAACCGGTACTAAAGGCCAACTTTGGCCAGGCCAAGAGGCGGGAAGAGCAGGCCTTTAGTACCGGTTGGTGGCTCCAACCGGTACTAAAGGGTGATCTTTAGTACCGGTTGGAGCCACCAACCGGTACTAAAGGCCTCGCGCTGCCACCCCGCAGTTCGCAAAGTTTAGTCCCACCTCGCCGGGCGAAGGGCAGCCGCACTGGTTTATAAGCCCAGTCGCGGCTGCCTCTTTGAACTCCTCTAT
>NW_021266833.1:9767-16700 GCF_002162155.2 Triticum dicoccoides
AATGATCTTTTTGTATAGAATCTACATCGTCAATAGGAATCTTCCACCGATTTAAGAACCGGCGAAGACTCCTATTGCAGCCACAGATCCTACACATAGAGTTTAATGAAGACCAACTGCTTGTGATAGTTTGAGAAGTAACATATTTAAGGTGGTAAAAGGCTTGTTAGGAGAGCGAGGTGGGACTAAAAACAGCCTGCCACAACGTCATTAGTACCGGTTCGTGGTTCGAACCGGCACTAAATGGTGATGGTGGGGCCATAGCCTGACCGCAGGCTGACACTGCCTCTTTAGTACCGGTTCGTGGTACGAACCGGTACTACAGGTTTGCCACGAACCGATACTATTGATCGCCGCCACGAACCGGCACTAATATACACATTAGTGCCGGCTCTAATGCAAACCGGCACTAATGTGCTTCACGTTTGACCCTTTTTCTACTAGTGTGAGAATAGACCCTGGGGCCATATGTAGTGACCCGAACTCAAATGGTCAAACCTCTGTGTATCTATGCCATCCCTGGATCGGTATGCTGGCACACACAGTACTTCAATGCATATATCAAAGTGCAATCACATGTATAAATAACGTAAAATTGATATATACCTCATAAGTCTCAGCGGAAACAATCGAAGGGTGTGGAGTCCCACCAACACCAACAGCAAGTTGAGTGTAGACCGTAACCCTACAACGTAACTCTTACCCGTCGTAGAAATTCCTGCAACATAAGACGTTGCAGCCGTGTAGGTCAGTACATTGAATGTACTGGCAAGTCACATTATAAGAATAATGAACCTATTTGTACATGCAATTTGGCTGTGGAAAGCTTTAAGTTTAGTTTTTTGCATAAAGCTAGTTTTTCCCTATTAGAAAAGATGTTATTCTACTACTACACATTTGCATAGGATGAGTTGGCAAACCCAACTCCATCCGTTCCCAAGTTTCATTTAAATCCCAACTGTTTAATTAAAGGTGAGGAGATCTCCCGGCATTTTCACTACTAGATGCTCAAGATGTCCATAACCGGGGACACGGCTAATCGATTAGGTTGACACTCTGCAGAGGTTGCGCACTTTTCCCCACAAGACTCGACCACCTCCATGATCGGAAGATCGAGACATAGTTTTTCGAAAATGTTCCCCCTTAACCCACGGATAGGCCGGTACACCTACATCATTCTACATCTGCTAGCCCATCCCGGAAGGGGTCACACTAACTACTCAACTAAGCCAGAGCCCATATTGGCTTGTGGCTGCACACGTAAGCTTCTAGACATGAGAATATGATTGATCTCTTTGAGCCTGAGCGGACGGTCCACTAGTGGTGCACCACCATGGATTTCCCATGCGTGCCCCACTGTACTTCGCCACCATTCCAACAAGTTTCCGCCCAGGTAGTTCATTAATTATCTTAGGTCCTATTTACTACATTGTCACTCATACTTTACAATGATCACTCCCCAATCCACGTCTACTTAGCGAAGCAACATAATGTAAAACGATGGCGACAATGTTATAAGGTTCAGACCTACCTCAATGAACTACTGGGTGAAAAGCATAGTCATGCGGCATCAATTCCTACCATGCAGTCCTACCGCAAAGAACTACGTGCATAATAAAAACATAGGTAATGAAACATGATCAAGATGCAACTTGCCTTGGTACTGCTGGTTGAATTCTAAAGACTGATAATATTCTGCTTCGCACTCCGGGCAATCTACCGCAAAGAAGATAAACAAACATAAGCAAACATTTCAGAGAACCAAGAAGAACAAGCAAAGCAAAAGTCTCGGAAAAACCAAATGAACAAACATCACACTTAACTAGCATGAAAATATTCTAGGTGCAAAACAACATAGGCACATGGTTCAAAAGTGCTGTGAACTATAGTGCATACTATGCATACTAGTGTTCGACGAGATTTTGTACTACATTTTGTACGTAATAAAAAAGTTGTTTGATGATAATTTGTACCAAAATCTTTTTCTCCCTTTCCTCATAACTTGAGGAGGAGCCTATATGAATTTGTGTGGAGCAAGGAACTGTCCATAGACATGTGCGTGCGTTCCAAAGATGCCCACACATATATACGGTGCTATGCTCACACCGGCTCAATTAAACAAATACATTACTTGAAAATGTGTTAGCAGCCGGCTGACTAATCAGCAGTATATTACTGGCTAGCCCAAGTTGCTATGTATGTTTATGTAGGGGTGCAATTGAACTGCATGGACTATGCATGGCTGGGGCACGTACAAGATCAATGGCAAAGCGTCCCACGTACTAGCACTTGTGTGCATTAGCATGGCATATGCACGTGACAGGCTTGGCGCAAGACTTTGCGGCCAACGCGAGTGTGATTGGTATGTTGGTGTACAAATACGTACCCGAATACCCGCATACCGGCCGGCAAGGAGGCGCGTACTCAAATACGTGTGTTTCGCTCGTAGACCGGCGTGTACGCCAAGATGATCAGAAGAGATAAACACCACGGAGCTGATATAGGATAACAGGAACGTTTTCCTTGAACGGGAAGATCGGGCCGGTCGAACGGCCAACACCGCGAGCGCCCTCAGCTCTTTCCGTCTGCCTATAAATACCACCACATCCATCCATCAAAGGGGGGGCAGGAGGAGGAGACGCGCCCATGCGGCCGCGTCGACGAGGAGCCCAGCCAGGAGGCGACGCGCCATGGTGGCAGCGTCTAGAAGATGGAGAACGTGTGCATCCAGGCTTAGGCAACGACACGCCGGCGGCGGCGCGCACGTCGTTGGCGTCGAGGACCGGGCGAGCACGGCACCCATGAGGAGGTGCCCACGACGGCAACATCGGAGAGATACGCTCTCGCCGGGCAACTCACACGGCATGCCCGCACCCAGGAGGCAACGGCGCGCGTGCCTTACCCCTGGCGCCGGACCGACGTCCAACAGTCCAGAAACGGTGTTCTTTTGAGGACACGCCGACGGCGACAACGCACACCAAGGAGAAGGATTTGGCTATGCAACGCCAAGGTATGAAGGATCTTATGTTTGTTAAATTGCAGGTGGCGTATGCATGGGTCGTTCATGCGTACGTACACACCCGATACGGCAAAACTCGACAGTCCAACCACGCCGGGCGCTCGGCGGTAAGGAGGACTCACCCGGCTGGAGGGACGCGGCCTGCAGGGGAGGCGCCGAGGGCAGCGTCGAGTGGACCTGGAGGGAACCCACGCAGAGAGGAAGAACGCGTCCGTTGCGGCGGCGCTCTCGACGGGCAACACACACGGGCGCTCTCGGCTGCACGCGTGCCGAGGAGGGCGCAGGGCAGCGAGTTGACGGCTGCCGCTATGACGTGGCGGAGCCCGCGTGAAGGAGCATGCCCAGTCGTTTGAGGTCAACATATACATGTATCTACTCTTCTTGTACGCAGGCCGTGATACACATACGCATACGCATCGGGCTGCCGTTGGCGAGTAGCTCCAGGCGCACTCCTCGCCGGCAACACCCACACGCCGGCATGCCTTCAAGATGATGTGCCTCTCATGTCGAACCCGCGGCGTCCTTTCACGCCTGACTCACCACCGGCGACGATGCACCGGGGTTGCCCTTCGTGTGCAGCCCTCCGGTGATCCCTTCATACCAGACTCCCCACCGGCGACGACGCGCCGGGGCTGCCGTCCATGTGCTGCCCCCGGTGATCCCTTCAACGCGTCCTTGTGTCGATGCCCAGGCGAGCACGGCACACCTATGAGGCTGTGCCCACTACGCTCTCGCCGGGCGTCGACGCGCGTGCCGTACCCCTGGCGCCGGACCGACATCCTACGGTCCAGAAGTAGAGCAACGCAGCGGTGTTCTCTCGGAGGACACGCCCGCGTCGACAACGCGCGCCGTGGAGAAGAATTTGCCATGCAACGCTAAGGTATGGTCATATGTTTGTTCAATTGCAGGGGGCACCACCAAGAGACGTACGCACGTGGGCATTGACTTTGCACCTAGCCGAGAACTCACGCACGCACGAGCAGAAGAACGGAGGCATCGGGATGGGGAGGCCGAGGCCAGAACTCCCGACCCGACGCACACGGCCATACAGGAGAGCTCACTCTGGCGGCCGAGACTCCCGTACGCAGCCGGACGAGGCTCACCAGAGGCCATCTCTTCTGCCAGCCTGCGCGCACACATCGAAGGCCGGCGGTGAAGATCGATGTCATGCCGATCATCTTCTCTCAAGCCTGTGCTGCACCCTCGATCGACGACAACGACGATGTGCCGGGACTGCCGCTCTTATGCAGCCCCTGGTGCGCCCTTCTTTGAAGACGCCAGACGCCAGGGTTGCCGCTCATGTGCAACCCGGGTGGTTCCTTCATGCCAGACTCTTCACCGGCGACGATGTGCCGGAAAACTGCCAGAGGAGACGGGATGCACCACCGGCCAGGCTGCTGGTGCGCAGCTCAGGGACACACCCCCTCATCACGCTCGCGTGGCGGATCGGCTAATGGGTGATGAGAACTCATGCACCCATCCATCCATCATGCACGCGGGTGGCAAGCATCCCGGAGGAGAACGCCAGGGCTTGGCTTCCTTCTCGTGCAGGCGGCCGAGAAGGAAAGACGAGTAGGCAACGCATCAGGAACGCATGAAGCTGTGCGGCGAGATTGACGTCGTGCCGACCATCCAAGGTGAGAACCAAGTTTGATCTCCCTTCCCTCTTCTCTCTCTACATCCGATGATGGCGGCAAGAGCTGCGACCGCACGGCCGGAGATGAAGCCGGTTGCCGCCGTCGGCTCTTGATGCTTTGAAGACGACGGCACCGGGGTTGCCTCTCCTGCGCAGCCCCCGGCGATCTCTACATGTCGGACCCATCATCGGCAACGACGCGTCCGTCGGCCTTGGAGATGACGACGCCCGGGTTGCCTCTTGTGTGCAACCCCCGGTGATTCCTTCATGCCGGACTCACCACCGGCGACTACGATGCCGGGGTTGCCTCTCATGTGCAGCCTATGTCGACCCTTCACGCCGGACCCATCACCGGCAACTCCCGTGAGGAGGAGGATGACGCTCCGGGCCCTAGTAGCCCCCCGGTGCATTCTCCATCGGCGACTCCCGCGAGGCTGACAACGATAACGCCGGGGCCGTCTAGAACCCGGTGCACTCTCCATCGGCGACTCCCGCGAGGACGGCGATGACACGCCAGGGCCATGTCGCCACCGATGCACTCTCCACCGGCGACTCCGGCAAGGACAACGATGATGCGTCGGGGCCTTGTAGCCCCCGGTGCACTCTCCACCAGCGACTCCCGTGATGACGATGACAACATGTCGGGGCCATGCAGCCCCTGGTGCACTCTCCCCGGTGCACCCTCTGCGGCAGACTGACGACGTGCCACGGCTGCGCAACCCGGGAGCACTCTCCGTCGGCCACACTCACATGTCGGCCTGCCTTGAAGACGACAACGTCGGGGTTGCCCTTCGTGCGTAGACCCTGGGGATTCCTTCATGCCGGACTCACTACTCAGCGACGACGTGGTTGGACTACCACTCGTGCGCAGCCCCGGCGCGCCCTTCACTATTAACGACAACGTGTCGGCGGGGTGCCATCTACACCTCCGCCGACATCGAGCGCCTCAAAGAGGGGCGTCGTCCACGCCTTCGCCGATGCGGAGCTTGGCCAGGGTGACGATCCATGTACATCGCCACCACCGTAGAGCCCGTGCAAGGCGGGCGTCGTCTACATTGTTGCGGACACGACCCATCGTTTGGCTTCGTTCACACCGACTCTCGTCTCGACAAGGCTGCTGGCTACACCGACACGCTTATTGAGTGGGCGATACTGCCCAAGTCTACTCCAACACCCACACCGATGCACATCATCAACATTGTCCTAACGCCGGCGAGGCGAAGCTATACTCCACCGACAAGTCTTTATCCGATGAAGCAAACCACTACTTGATATGCCGACGAGGCAATGTCAAGTCATCCAGTCCGACACCGACAAGGCGGACATCACTAGGCCGGGCACCGACGAGGCGAAGGCCGCCCACATCTTCATCATCGGACATCGACACGACGGAGGGGAATGGCTAAGCATAGCCGGGGCGATGGGCATATCGCTCTCCCCTTCCACTTCATCACCATCTACACCAACCTCACGGAGAAGACGAGACCAGAAGACGACGACCATTGCAGCAGCTTAATTGGAGGTGGTTCGTGAGCTTGACTCGCGGACGTAATTAAGCTGGAGCTTTCCGAGGCCCTGTGAACCAGAACCTCACATCACCCAAGTCATATCGGCCGCGCTAGCAAGCCACGGAGCGCTTATGTAAAGGGATCATGTAATTTGTTTCTCCGATGAGAGATTAATAAAATACAAGTTTCCCTAATTTTATTTGTGTACTTAGTACACTGGCACGCCCGCATGTTTATTTCCCCTGGCGCGTAGAGAGATAATAACACGACAACCATCATTGTTTTTATTATTTTTCGTGTCAAACAACTAGTAAAAATATTAATGGGCAGATTCTAGTGTGTGAAAATTATTGTGACAAAGGTCCAGGTGATAGGGTTTGTCTACGGTGGCAAAGTGCAAAAAGAATCAACTTAATCGGAGCTACGGTTTGGGAGATAGGGCCATTTGAAGTTCAAATTCAAATCTGAATAAATTCAAATTTGAATCTGACAAAAGTTTGCAAAAACGATACCACTGGATAGATCTAAACACTACGAAGAATTTGCCGCTGGTTTCATCGAGTTTGGATGTACAGTTAAAAAGTTATGGCTAATCTAAGCTCAGGGACTAATCTGTGATAAAAGGGACTAAACAGTGAAGAAAACTATCGCAACCAAGTCCCTGGCCACGTGGCGGCTCGTGGCTGGCCGAGCAGCGTCCGCTGCGGAGGTTATACGGCGAACGGCCGCTAAATAAGAAAAACAGTGGCGGCGGCTAACTAAAGAAAAAC
>NW_021266834.1:0-1051 GCF_002162155.2 Triticum dicoccoides
AGCTCTATAACCAAGTACAAATAATTTTACACTAGAGTTAAACTAGCTCTACAAGCTAGTTCAAATAATTTTACACTAGAGTTGAAATAGCTCTACAAGCCAGTTCAAATAATTTTACACTAGAGTTGACCTAGCTCTATAACCTAGTACAAATAGTTTTACACTAGAGTTGAACTAGCTCTACAAGCTAGTTCAAATAATTTTACACTAGAGTGGAACTAGCTCTATAGTCTAGTTCAAATAGTTTTACACTATAGTTGAACTAGCCCTATAACCTAGTACAAATAATTTTACACTAGAGTTGAACTAGCTCTACAAGCTAGTTCAAATAATTTTACACTAGAGTTGAACTAGCTCTACAAACTAGTTCAAATAATTTTACACTAAAGTTGAACTAGATCTATAACCTAGTTCAAAATTTTTACACTAGAGTTGAACTAGCTCTACAAGCTAGTTCAAATAATTTTTCACTAGAGTAGAACTAGCTCTATAACCTAGTAAAAATAATTTTACACTAGAGTTGAACTAGCTCTACAATCTAGTTCGAATAGTTTTACACTAGAGTTGAACTAGCTCTATAACCAAGTACAAATAATTTTACACTAGAGTTGACCTAGCTCTATAACCTAGTACAAATAGTTTTACACTAGAGTTGAACTAGCTCTACAAGCTAGTTCAAATAATTTTCCACTAGAGTGGAACTAGCTCTATAGTCTAGTTCAAATAGTTTTACACTATAGTTGAACTAGCTCTATAACCTAGTACAAATAATTTTACACTAGAGTTGAACTAGCTCTAAAAGCTAGTTCAAATAATTTTACACTAGAGTGGAACTAGCTATACAAGCTAGTTCAAATAATTTTACACTAAAGTTGAACTAGATCTATAACCTAGTTCAATTAATTTTACACTAGAGTTGAACTAGCTCTACAAGCTAGTTCAAATAATTTTACACTAGAGTTGAACTAGCTCTACAAGCTTGTAGAGTTGAACAAGCTCTACAAGCTAGTTCAAATAATTTTGCACTAGAGTAGAACTAGCTCTATAACCT
>NW_021266835.1:0-3353 GCF_002162155.2 Triticum dicoccoides
TCACCCTCTCCGGCTCAAGTACACAGTTATCGAACACTCTTCGTCAAGCCGCGCGCACCGACCGTCAAGCAAGCCTCAATCCACTTCGAGACACCGACTCTCAAGAGCGCCGACAACATCAAACTCAAGAGGCCTTTGTGCTAGCACGAGAACGGCAACAACAACGCCAACATGAAGAGGAAGAACGTGCGTGTCTACACCAACTTGCACAAGATGCCGAGACACAACGTCAAGAACAACAACTCCGTGACGCTCAAGCACTTGCGGCGCAACAAGCTCTACGCAATTCGAGTCGAGCCGTTGCCGATCGAAGCCGTCAAGCCCGTGGACAAGATGAAGCACTTCGCGAAGAAATTCAAGAACAAAGATTTCAAGCTCGCGTGCATCGTCAAGTTCCTCCTTGAGCTCGCGAAGCTCCCACTCAAGCTCGACAACACCATCAAGTTCATCGAGAGCATGAAGACAATGAACATCGTCCACGACAAGAGCAACATGAGGTTGACAACCCCCCGCGTCAAGAGCACCACGAGTTGAAAAATCATCTACAACATGGGCGTCATCATCCCCGACCCCAATACGATGAAGAGCAATGCAACGGCAAGCTCAAATTCACCATGCCCAAGTTCAACGGAAGCAACGATCCCGAAGAGTACTTTCATGGGCATTGAAAGTTGACAAGATCTTCCGTTTGCACAATTATGAAGAAGAGAAGAAGATCGCGATGGAATCCCTTGAGTTCCAGGACTATGTCCTTATTTGGTGGGAACAAGTCACTGAGCGCCGAGAGGCAAGAGGTGATCCACCCATCACTACTTGGGCGCAAATGAAAGATGTCATGAGAGCATGTTTCGTTCCTACCTATTACAACCGCGACCTCTTCAAGAAACTCCAACAACTCAAGCAAGGAACCAAGAGCGTTGAAGAATACTACAAGGAGATGGAGATTGCAATGATAAGAGCCAATGTCATGGAAGACGATGAACAAACAATGGCACACTTCTTGAATGGCCTCAATCATCCCATCAAGAAGATCGCCGATTTCCAACCATACTCAAACCTCATCGAGGTAGTGCACCAAGCCACCAAAGCGGAATGCCAAGTGCAAGATGATTTCAAGTATGCCAAGTTCTCGTCAAAGACCTGCGGCTCCTCTTATCAAGCTCCCACGACTTCGGCAACTCCTACCTCAACTAGAGCATCACCAAGTACAGGCGACAAGTCAATGATGAGGACATGACTACCTTGGATATGACCAAAAATATTGCATATATGCATATTTGTCAGGTGATTTCTAGTGCAAACTATTCAATAATCTATTTATGTTATCCAGAACAAAAATACTTCACACACTTTTGTGTTTTGTCTAATTGCAGGTGTATGGGACATTTGTACAATCCACATATGAAGATAAGGAAGAAAGAGATGTTTATTTGCTGTCCAAAAAGTTCTCTCACGTCACTTTTGGCCCAAGAGAAGATAGAGTCCAAGTCTCTCACGTTCTGGATTCAGATTCGGACTGCACAGACATACCTGACTCAAAACGCACACAAGTTTTTCATACGGACTCCGAATTGGGTGATTCTTTTTTTGTTGGAAACTAGATTTCGTGCACTATCCAACCCAATTGGAATCACCTTCAAATTCGTCCGGAGCGTTGAGTTGTGGACGAAACAATCTGATGCTGCAGCAGAATCCGAGTCAAACTACAAGTCCAAAGGTGTTACATCACCTCCACTTGGGCCCATTGGCCTTGTACGACCTAGATCTACTTTTAGGCTGCCTTGGGACGTCCTCCCACCTCCTTGGCCGCCACCCCTTGCTCCTATATAAGTAGATCCATCTAGTAGCTTTTCTTTGGGATTTGTTTAGTTAAAAGTTAGCCATTGCAACTTCGTGTGCTTCGTTTGTGTCCAACGACCAGACCAAGACCACTTTTCGGATCCCCGCCATTATCAATACTTCATACATATTCGCGATACTCAGATTGCTTTTATCATATTCTTGCTTGTTCTTCGATTGCTTGCAGGAATAGACCTTCGTGGTCAGGTTGATCGTGCTCCGGCGTGGTCAATAACCTCTCGGAGTTGGTTTAACGATTGCTAAGGCACAACGTCGTTGCACGTTTGTAGTCGGATCGTCAAGGTCGTTTCCACCAAATCGATAGTTATCATCTCATCGAAAGATCGGGACACCCTCCCCTCTATCAAGTGGTATCAGTTTTCAGGTTGCTCGGTGAGAATTTCCAGTTTTCCTAGATTAGATTTATTTTCTTACCTATTGTCCAAGAAAAAACCACAAAAGAAGAGTTAGATCTATTCATCCTTGGTCCAAGCCAGTCTGAGCCTTTGCAATTTTCTTTTCATTGATTGCATAGTTGAATTATCGATTGCATCGTCGTGTCGAGTTGCTGGTCTTAGTGTCTAGTTCGTTTAGAGTTTCGAGTTCTGTTCACATTAGTCACGCCACCGCTGCATCATTATCTCTTCCGCTGTCCACCACCCATCCATCAATTTCCACCACGTGCTACCCACCATTCATTGTCATAATAATAGTTGAGATCGTTCACATCTTCACTTGATCCAATCTGCATCTTATCTAGTTTGTTTTGGAAAGAGGGAGAAAAAAAGAGAGAAAAAAAACGAGAGAAAAAAAGGAAAAAAAGTGAGAGAAAAAAAAAGGAGAGAAAGAAAAAAAAGTGTGAGGAAAAAAAAAGAGAGAAAAAAAACAAAAAAATCGGCACAAACTTTTTCAGAGGAAAGTTGGAGACAAAGTTGTTGATATATCCTGCTTGGCTGTTGTTTCACCTCATTATCTTCACTGCTGTTGTGATCTTCACTTATATCTTGCTGTCAAGAGCTACTTAATATCCTTCATTGATGCTGGTTCTGCTACGCCGTGACCTCATTAGTGTTCTAGGCTCGCGTCTCTAGTCCGGTCTAGCCTAGGACCAGCACAGTACCGTCGTTGAGCGTTTATTCAACATTGCATCTTTGAATTGATTATTGCTAATCTTTTGCTACCATATATAGCCAACCCAGCTCCACATATTTCTACACCGTGTATACGTACGCTCCCCTGGCAATCGCTTTACTCAATATTCGGAGTTACTTGACACCGCTGGTTGCCGATCACCGCCTGCTGCATGGTAAGAACTTGTAAGACATTGATATTTGCTTTACTGTGAGCGTTTTACCACCACATCCTAGTAGTTATAGGAACATTATTTTTGGGTTTTGTTTCTTGTTCTACTAATCATGACAGGATCCAGAGTCAATTCATGGGCTTTGTCGATCGCGGGAGACGTGCCACCACCTTTGCAAATACCACAACCGTCACGAGAGGTGCACAAACAT
>NW_021266836.1:0-1930 GCF_002162155.2 Triticum dicoccoides
TCACCCTCTCCGGCTCAAGTACACAGTTATCGAACACTCTTCGTCAAGCCGCGCGCACCGACCGTCAAGCAAGCCTCAATCCACTTCGAGACACCGACTCTCAAGAGCGCCGACAACATCAAACTCAAGAGGCCTTTGTGCTAGCACGAGAACGGCAACAACAACGCCAACATGAAGAGGAAGAACGTGCGTGTCTACACCAACTTGCACAAGATGCCGAGACACAACGTCAAGAACAACAACTCCGTGACGCTCAAGCACTTGCGGCGCAACAAGCTCTACGCAATTCGAGTCGAGCCGTTGCCGATCGAAGCCGTCAAGCCCGTGGACAAGATGAAGCACTTCGCGAAGAAATTCAAGAACAAAGATTTCAAGCTCGCGTGCATCGTCAAGTTCCTCCTTGAGCTCGCGAAGCTCCCACTCAAGCTCGACAACACCATCAAGTTCATCGAGAGCATGAAGACAATGAACATCGTCCACGACAAGAGCAACATGAGGTTGACAACCCCCCGCGTCAAGAGCACCACGAGTTGAAAAATCATCTACAACATGGGCGTCATCATCCCCGACCCCAATACGATGAAGAGCAATGCAACGGCAAGCTCAAATTCACCATGCCCAAGTTCAACGGAAGCAACGATCCCGAAGAGTACTTTCATGGGCATTGAAAGTTGACAAGATCTTCCGTTTGCACAATTATGAAGAAGAGAAGAAGATCGCGATGGAATCCCTTGAGTTCCAGGACTATGTCCTTATTTGGTGGGAACAAGTCACTGAGCGCCGAGAGGCAAGAGGTGATCCACCCATCACTACTTGGGCGCAAATGAAAGATGTCATGAGAGCATGTTTCGTTCCTACCTATTACAACCGCGACCTCTTCAAGAAACTCCAACAACTCAAGCAAGGAACCAAGAGCGTTGAAGAATACTACAAGGAGATGGAGATTGCAATGATAAGAGCCAATGTCATGGAAGACGATGAACAAACAATGGCACACTTCTTGAATGGCCTCAATCATCCCATCAAGAAGATCGCCGATTTCCAACCATACTCAAACCTCATCGAGGTAGTGCACCAAGCCACCAAAGCGGAATGCCAAGTGCAAGATGATTTCAAGTATGCCAAGTTCTCGTCAAAGACCTACGGCTCCTCTTATCAAGCTCCCACGACTTCGGCAACTCCTACCTCAACTAGAGCATCACCAAGTACAGGCGACAAGTCAATGATGAGGACATGACTACCTTGGATATGACCAAAAATATTGCATATATGCATATTTGTCAGGTGATTTCTAGTGCAAACTATTCAATAATCTATTTATGTTATCCAGAACAAAAATACTTCACACACTTTTGAGTTTTGTCTAATTGCAGGTGTATGGGACATTTGTACAATCCACATATGAAGATAAGGAAGAAAGAGATGTTTATTTGCTGTCCAAAAAGTTCTCTCACGTCACTTTTGGCCCAAGAGAAGATAGAGTCCAAGTCTCTCACGTTCTGTATTCAGATTCGGACTGCACAGACACACCTGACTCAAAACGCACACAAGTTTTTCATACGGACTCCGAATTGGGTGATTCTTTTTTTGTTGGAAACTAGATTTCGTGCACTTTCCAACCCAATTGGAATCACCTTCAAATTCGTCCGGAGCGTTGAGTTGTGGACGAAACAATCTGATGCTGCAGCAGAATCCGAGTCAAACTACAAGTCCAAAGGTGTTACATCACCTCCACTTGGGCCCATTGGCCTTGTACGACCTAGATTTAGTTTTAGGATGCCTTGGGACGTCCTCCCACCTCCTTGGCCGCCACCCCTTGCTCCTATATAAGTAGATCCATCTAGTAGCTTTTCCTTGGGATTTGTTTAGTTAAAAGTTAGCCATTGCAACTTCGTGTACTTTGTTTGTGTCCAACGACCCGACCAAGACC
>NW_021266837.1:0-1172 GCF_002162155.2 Triticum dicoccoides
GATGCGGGGGAGGGGGAAGGGATCCTTTGGGCAGGCTTTATTTAGATCTTTGAAATCGACACATAGGCGCCAGGATCTGTCCTTCTTTGGTACCATTACCAGGTTTGCTAGCCAATCCGGATGTTTGATATCTCTGATGAATCCAGCTTCCAATAGTTTGGCTAGTTCTTCTCCCATTGCCTGTCTTTTGGGTTCGGAAAATCGTCGAAGAGCCTGTTTGACTGGCTTGAACCCTTTTAGGATGTTTAGGCTATGCTCTGCCAGCCTGCGAGGGATTCCTGGCATATCTGAAGGATGCCAGGCAAAAATGTCCCAATTTTCCCGAAGGAATTCTCGCAGCGCGGCGTCTACATCAGGGTTCAACTGTGCCCCGATGGAGGCCGTCTTTGTCGGGTCCGTTGGGTGGACCTGGAATTTTATAATTTCGTCCGCTGGTTTAAAGGGGGTGGACTTGGATCTCTTATCGAGTATCACGTCGTCTCTGTGTACCGTAGCGCGCAGCGCGGTGAGTTCCTCTGCCGCTAGGGCTTCGGATAGTGCCTCCAGGGCTAATGCAGCTATTTTGTTTTCGGCGCGGAGTGCATTGTCCGGATCACTAACGAGAGTGATTATCCCACCGGGCCCAGGCATTTTGAGCTTCATGTACCCGTAATGGGGTACGGCTTGGAAAATTGTGAATGCCTCTCGTCCTAATATAGCGTGGTATCCGCTGCTGAGCGGGGCCACTTGGAACGTGATTTCTTCGGACCTGTAATTGTCCGGCGAGCCGAACACCACATCGAGTGTGATTTTTCCGGTGCAGCATGCTTCCTGGGTAGGGATTATTCCTTTGAAGGTTGTGCTACTTCGCTGAATGCGGCTCCAGTCTATTTCCATTTTTTGAAGAGTTTCCTCGTAAATGAGGTTCAATCCGCTGCCGCCATCCATGAGTACCTTGGTAAGTCGAAAGCCGTCCACTATTGGACTGAGGACCAATGCGGTTGGTGTTCGGGCTGTTCGGAATTTAGGTTCGTCGCTGGCGTTGAAGGTGATGGCCGCGTCGCTCCAAGGATTTGTTGTTGCTACTTGGTAGACTTCGGCAAGGCTGTGGATCGTTCGTTTCCGCATATTGTTTGATGCGAAAGTCTCGAAGACGGTTGATACCGTACCAGTATTGTTGGTGTGGTTTCGCG
>NW_021266838.1:0-1739 GCF_002162155.2 Triticum dicoccoides
CCCAAGTTCAATGGAAGCAATGATCCCGAAGAATACCTCTCATGGGCATTAAAGGTCGACACAATCTTTCATTTGCACAACTATGAGGAAGAGAAGAAGATCGCTATGGCATCACTTGAGTTCCAAGACTATGTCCTCATATGGTGGGAACAAGTCCTTGAGCGCCGTGAAGCAAGAGGTGAACCACCTATCACCACTTGGGCTCAAATGAAGGAAGTCATGCGAGCACGTTTTGTGCCAACCTACTACAACTGCGATCTCTTCAAGAAGCTACAACTCCTCAAGCAAGGAACAAAGAGTGTTGAAGAATACTACAAGGAAATGGAGATAGCCATGATTCAAGCCAATGTCATGGAGGATGATGAGCAAACAATGGCACGATTCTTGAATTGACTCAATCATCCCATCAAGAAGATCGCCGACTTTCAACCCTACTCCAACCTTATTGAGCTCGTGCATCAAGCTACAAAGGCGGAACGTCAAGTGCAAGATGACTTCAAGTACGCCAAGTACTCATCCAAGACCTACGGCTTCTCCAAGAATCAAGCTTCAACAACTCCTCCAACATCTACATCAACCAAGCCTTCTCCAAGCAATGACGACAAGTCAAGTTACAAGAAAACTTCAGCAAGTTCAAGTCGTCTTCCTCCTACTACAAGCAACTTCAAGCCGCGTGCTTCTTCATCTACTCCGACCGATGAGACCATTAAGACAAGCTCCTTCAAGTGTTTCACTTGCGGCGGCTGAGGCCACAAGTCTTATCAATGCACAAACAAGCGCACCATGATCCTCAACGACGACGGCACATATGACTCCATGAGTGATGAGGAGATGGAAGCTCTTAAGAAAGTGGCCATGCACCGGCACATGAACAAGGATGAAGATGATCAAGTCTTTTGTGATGAGGATTCGAGCCCCGCTCTCATTGTCTCCAAGGTCTTGACTCTTCAACATCAACAAGACGAAGACCAATGATGCCACATCTTCCACACTAAGGCCGGCATCAATGGAAGGTCCATCAAGGTCATCATTGATGGAGGTAGTTGCCACAACTTGGCAAGTGAAGAACTATGCTCCAAGCTTTAATTGGTCAAGAGGAAGCACTCGCACCCCTACAAGGTTCAATGGCTAAGTGACTCCGGCACTATACGAGTCGAGCATACGGTCCAAGTCTCCTTCAAAATTGGTGCATACGAGGACACTTTGGAGTGTGATGTGGTCCCAATGACCGTTTGCCACCTCCTTCTTGGTCGGCCATGGCAATTCGACCATGGT
Source organism: Triticum dicoccoides (assembly GCF_002162155.2). NCBI lineage: Eukaryota > Viridiplantae > Streptophyta > Magnoliopsida > Poales > Poaceae > Triticum > Triticum dicoccoides. The sequence continues at coordinate 1,276 of NW_021266838.1, forward strand.
GTCATCCACAATGGGCGCACCAATCACTATAGCTTGAAGATGAAAGGGAAGGAATATGTGCTACGACCTATGTCTCCTAGTCAAGTGATAGCCGACAAGCAAGCCACCCATCATGGAGAGAAGAGTGAGAAAGTGATCCATCCAAAAGTGAGTGAGAGCCACAAGCCAAACTTGAGCGCCTCTTCGCCTAGAGAGAAAAACCTCATCCTATTTGCCACCAAAAGTGAGATGAGAGAAGTGTGTGAGAACCCATCGAGTGTGATGCACTTTGTCCTTGTGTGCAAGGATGGAGAGCCAACAACTAACACCCCTCATGAGCTACCTTTAGTGTTTCAATCTCTTTTGCAGGAATTCCAAGATGTTTTCCCCGATGAGCTACCTCCGGGTCTACCTCCTCTTTGAGGTATTGAGCATCGAATCGACCTCATCCCTGGAGCGCCTCTCCCAAACAAAGCTCCATACCG
>NW_021266839.1:0-1694 GCF_002162155.2 Triticum dicoccoides
GAACGATCCAAGGAACATCGTGCTGGGCGCGAGCACCGATGGAGTCAATCCGTTTGGCAGCCAGAGAAGCACACATAGCACCTGGCCTGTGTTTGTGTGGATGTACAACCTTCCCCCCTGGTTGTGCATGAAGAGGAAGTACATTCACATGAGTATGCTAATTGAAGGGCCGAAACAACCAGGGAACGACATCAATCTGTATCTGGGGCTGCTGAAAGAGGAGCTTGACACGCTGTGGAAAACGCCAGCCAATACGTGGGACGCCGCAGAGAAAGAATATTTCCCTATGAGAGCCGCACTGCTCACGACGGTGCACGACTATCTCGGTTACGGATATCTCGCGGGGCAGGTAGTCCACGGATTTTCTGGATGCGTAAGGTGCATGGATGACACAACGTATCGCCAGCTAGATAGAGATCCCGGGTCTTCGAAAACCGTGTTCATGGGACATCGAAGGTGGCTTCGTGACGATGACCCGTGGGGATGGGGTCACCATGAGGGTCGCCGCGAAATGCATGTCGACTTCGAGGGTCGACTCGCCGACTTTGAAAGAGCAAACCTAGTCGCGCTACAACACATAGACGTGGTCGATCCTTGGGTGGTAGAGCAATAAACCTTTATTAAGAAGACGTACAATGACCGAGGCCAACAGAGGACGGACGGAGATATACTCAAAGAGCACAACTCATGTTTCACGCGTTGGTTCAAGCAGAAGCTTCTGTCGTACCCTTTACATGAGGATTCTTCCGCGGAAGAACAACTCATATTCGCCTTGTCACAGGGCGCCGAGCACAACCTGATGACCTATGAGGCGTACGATATCAACGGCTACACATTCTACACCGAGGACAAGGACATGAAGAGCGATGGTTATCAGAACTCCGGGGTAACGATGGAATCCTACACCGGTAACGACAAGGACAGATACTACGGAAGGATCGAGGAGATCTGGGAGCTGAGCTACGCTGGAGAGAAGGTCCCGATGTTCCGTGTCAGATGGGCCAAAAACGTCATAAAAGAAGACCGGTATTTCACCACCATGGTTATACTCGAAGCCAAATCCAAGACCGCGGGCGCAAACGTCACCGCGAAAAATGAGCCATGGGTACTGGCTTCCCAAGTGGACCAATGCTTCTTCATTACCGACCCGCCAAAGCCCAGTCGTGTTGTCGTGAGGAGAGGCAAAAGGAAGATCATCGGAATGGATGGAGTAGCCAATGAGCAAGACTTCGACAAGTACGGCGACCCGAAGATCGAACATGACGACGACGATGAAGTAGCGGCACACACCACAAGAAGAAGCAGGACCACCCTACCTAAAGGACGTCCGTTCCACAGAAGAACTCTGTTTGCGAAAAAGAAGGGCAAGAAGATTGTGAACAGATAGCTAGCTAAGACCGATTGTATTTAAATCGTAGTCTTCATTTCTCGATTGTATTTCATGGGCACCTTTTGATATCATGAATATTTTTAAATTTCATGGGCACTTTTTGAATTCATGAGGACACTTGATCTCGATTCCCCCTCCATCTCGATCTCGATCCCCCTCCATCTCGATCGCACCCGCACCCTCCCCCGCTAGCTCCACCCATCGCAACCCTCCCCCGCTCCACCGCCGGAGCACCCGGCCCCCCGCACCCGCACTTTTTGAACATATTTTTTAATTTTTTTTACTATTTTTATAAAAAATATTA
>NW_021266840.1:0-764 GCF_002162155.2 Triticum dicoccoides
GGGGTCCGGTTATGGGGACGTCGTCCAAACTCGCATATTTGGTCCATTCTGGCCAATTTCTATGCTATTATTCACTGATTTAAGGTCCCGGGGCGATCCGAAGGTTCGAGGGACCCCGGGGTCCGGTTACGGGGACGTAGTCCAAACTCGCATATTTGGTCCATTCTGGCCAGTTTCTATGCTATTATTCACTGATTTTGGGTCCCGGGGCGATCCGAAGGTTCGAGGGACCCCGGGGTCCGGTTACGGGGACCTCGTGAAAACTCGCATATTTGGTCCAATCTTACCAGTTTTCTGCACTATTACCAACTAATTTTGGTCCCGGGGCGATCCGAACATTCGGGGAACCCCCGGGGTCCGGTTACGGTGACCTCGTAAAAACTCGCATATTTGGTCCATTCTGAATAGTTTTCTGCACTATTACCCACTAATTTTGGGTCCTGGGGCGATCTGTATGTTTGGGGAACCTCGGGGTCCGGTTACGGGGACGTCATCAAAACTCGCATATTTGGTCCAATCTTACCAGTTTTCTGTGCTATTACCCACTAATTTTGGGTCCCGGGGCGATCCGAACGTTCGGGGAACCCCGGCGTCCGGTTATGGGGACATCGTCAAAACTCGCAGATTTGGTCCATTCTGACCAGTTTTCCGTGCTATTACTCACTGATTTTGGGTCCCGGGGTGATCCGAACGTTCGGGGAACCCCAGGGGTCCAGTTACGGGGACGTCGTCAAAACTCGCATATTTGGTCCAATCTTACCAGT
>NW_021266840.1:6355-7557 GCF_002162155.2 Triticum dicoccoides
CCGATTACTTGCACCTCGTCAAAACTCGCAGATTTGATCCATTCTGACCAGTTTTCTGTGCTATTACCCACTAAGTTTGGGTCCCGGGGCGATCCAAACGTTCGGGGAACCCCGACGTCCGGTTATGGGGACATCGTGAAAACTCGCAGATTTGGTCCATTTTGACCAGTTTTCTGTGCTATTACTCACTGATTTTGGGTCCCAGGGCGATCCGAACATTCGGGGAACCCCAGGGGTCTGGTTACGGGGACCTCGTCAAAACTCGCAGTTTTGGTCCATTCTGACCAGTTTTTTGAGCTATTACTCACTGATTTTGGGTCCCGGGGTGATCCGAACGTTCGTGGAACCCTCGGGGCCCGGTTACGGGGACCTCATAAAAACTCGCATATTTGGTCCATTCTGACTAGTTTTCTGCGCTATTACCCACTAATTTTGGGTCCTGGGGTGAACGTTTGGGGAACCTTAGGGGTCCGGTTACGAGGACCTCATCAAAACTCACATATTTGGTCCATTCTTGCAGCTTTCTGTGCTATTACCCACTAATTTTGGGTCCCGGGGCGATCCGAATGTTCGGGGAACCCCGTGGTCCGGTTACGGGGACATCGTTAAAACTCGTAGATTTGATCCATTCTGACCAGTTTTCTGTGCTATTACCCACTAATTTTGGGTTCCAGGGCGATCCGCACGTTTGGGCAACCCTGGGGTCCGGTTACGGAGACGTCATCAAAACTCATAGATTTGGTCCCTTATAGCCAGTTTTCTGTGCTATTACCCACTAATTTTGGGTCCCGGGGCGATCCGAACGTTTGGGGAACCCCAGGGTTCCGGTTACGAGGACCTCGTCAAAACTCGCATAGTTGGTCCATTCTGGCAGTTTTCTGTGCTATTACCCACTAATTTTGGGTCTCAGGGCGATCCAAACATTTGGGGAACCCCGGGCTCCGGTTACGGGGACGTCGTCAAAACTCGCAGTTTTGGTCCATTCCAACCAGTTTTCTGAGCTATTACTCACTGATTTTGGGTCCAAGGGCGATCCGAACGTTCGGGGAACCCCGGGGTCCGGTTACGGGGACATCGTCAAAACTCGTATATTTGGTCCATTCTGGCCAGTTTTCTATGCTATTACTCACTGATTTTGGGTCCCGGGGCGATCCGAACGTTCGAGGAACCCCGGGGACGTGTTATGGGGACATCGTCAAAAC
>NW_021266840.1:8366-9604 GCF_002162155.2 Triticum dicoccoides
TGTGCTATTACCCACTAATTTTAGGTCCCGGGGCGGTCCGAATGTTCGGGGAACCCCGTGGTCCGATTACGGGGACATCGTTAAAACTCGTAGATTTAATCCATTCTGACCAGTTTTCTGTGCTATTACCCACTAATTTTGGGTTCCGGGGCGATCCGCACGTTTGGGCAACCCTAGGGTCCGGTTACGGAGGCGTCATCAAAACTCATAGATTTGGTCCCTTATAGCCAGTTTTCTGTGCTATTACCCACTAATTTTGGGTCCCGGGGCAATCCGAACGTTTGGGGAACCCCAGGGGTCCGGTTACGAGGACCTCATCAAAAATCGCATATTTGTTCCATTCTGGCAGTTTTCTGTGCTATTACCCACTAATTTGGGGTCTCAGGGCGATCCAAACATTTGGGGAACCCCGGGCTCCGGTTACGGGGATGTCGTCAAAACTCGCAGTTTTGGTCCATTCCAACCAGTTTTCTGAGCTATTACTCACTGATTTTGGGTCCAAGGGCGATCCGAACGTTCGGGGAACCCCGGGGTCCGGTTACGGGGACATCGTCAAAACTCGTATATTTGGTCCATTCTGGCCAGTTTTCTATGCTATTACTCACTGATTTTGTGTCCCGGGGCGATCCGAACGTTCGAGGAACCCCGAGGTCCGGTTACGGGGACATCGTCAAAACTCGCAGATTTGGTCCATTCTGACCAGTTTTCTGTGCTATTACTCACTGATTTTGGGTCCCAGGGCGATCCGAACGTTCGGGGAACCCCCGGGGTCCGATTACTTGGACCTCGTCAAAACTCGCATATTTGATCCATTCTGACCAGTTTTCTGTGCTATTACCCACTAATTTTGGGTCCAGGGGCGATCCGAATGTTTTGGGAACCTCGGGGTCCGGTTACGGGGACGTCATCAAAACTCGTAGATTTGGTCCCTTATAGCCAGTTTTATGTGCTATTACCCACTAATTTTAGGTCCCGGGGCGGTCCGAATATTCGGGGAACACCATGGTCCGGTTACGGTGACATCGTCAAAACTCGTAGATTTCATCCATTCTGACCAGTTTTTTGTGCTTTTACCCACTAATTTTGGGTCATGGGGCGATCCGAACGTTCGAGGAACCCCGGGGTCCGGTTACGAGGACCTCATCAAAACTCACATATTTGGTCCATTCTGTTAGTTTTCTGTGCTATTACCCACTAATTTTGGGTCCCGGGGCGATCCGAACATTTTGGGAACCTCG
>NW_021266841.1:0-1396 GCF_002162155.2 Triticum dicoccoides
CCCCCCCCCTTTAGTCGCGGTTGGCGAGGCGACCCGCGACTAAAGGGTACCTTTAGTCGCGGTTGGAGAGGCGACCCGCGACTAAAGGGTAACCTTTAGTCGCGGTTGGGGAGGCGACCCGCGACTAAAGGGCTTTTTCGGCGGGTTTTTGTTCCCGCGCGCAACGACCTTTAGTCGCGGTTGGGCAGGCCAACCGCGACTAAAGGTATTCTTAAAATACTTTTTCTTTTTCAAAATGTTAAGAATACAAATAATATATCAAAAAATTCAGAAAAATAAAACTAATTCAATTCAATATGTTAAAAACACAAATAATATATCAAAAAATTCAGAAAAATAAAACTAATTCAATTCAAAATGTTAAAAATACAAATAATATATCAAAAAATTCAGAAAAATAAAACTAATTCAATTCAATATGTTAAAAACACAAATAATATATCAAAAAATTCAGAAAAATAAAACTAATTCAATTCAATATGTTAAAAACACAAATATTATATCAAAAAATTCAGAAAAATAAAACTAATTCAATTCAAAATTCTAAAAATACAAATAATATATCAAAAAATTAAGAAAAATAAAACTAGTTCAATTGAAAATGTTAAAAATACAAATAATATATCAAAAAATTCAGAAAAATAAAACTAATTCAATTCAAAATTTTATACGCCTAGGCAGGAGTATGACTAAATCACTCCAAATTTCATGTATCATCAGTGGTATCTCGAATGATTCGAAAATGGACACCAAACACATCACGGGTAATATAATTCACATGATCCATTCAACAAAGTTTGGTACAATAAATTATTACACATCATTTCTTCCCTTGTGTCCCTGCTTGCTTACGATTGTGCCGTATCCATGGAGCATCCTCATCATTTAACTTAATGCTTGGGTCGGTGTTCACTTTGAAGGGCGGAATTTCAGCAAACATATTATAATCTTCTGACATCATCTTTCAAGTTACGGACCCAGTCCGTGTAATTGCTACCATCATCTTTCAACTTTGCTTTCTCAAGGAACGCATTAAAATTTAACGGAACAACAGCACGAGCCATCTATCTACAATCAACATAAACAAGCAAGATACTATCAGGGACTAAGTTCATGATAAATTTTAAGTTCAATTAATCATATTACAAAAGAACTCCCACTTAGATAGACATCTCTCTAATCCTCTAAGTGATCACGTGATCCAAATCAACTAAACCATAACCGATCATCACGTGAGATGGAGTAGTTTTCAATGGTGAACATCGTTATGTTGATCATATCTACTATATGATTCACGCTCGACCTTTCGGTCTCCGTGTTCCGAGGCCATATCTGCATATGCTAGGCTCGTCAAGTTTAACCTGAGTATTCTGCGTGTGCAAAACTGGCTTGCACC
>NW_021266842.1:0-2678 GCF_002162155.2 Triticum dicoccoides
TCAATGAGCCTACTACCCATGAAAGTGGAAAATTTTCTATTCATCTCTTATTTCATGGATTATGAGGGAGCACTAGTTTCGTGGAATTAACACGTCAGATGTCCTCATGAAAGGACTTAGTCGTGGAGCCATCGCTACGGGTTAGCTTGAAGGGGTTAAACCGGACAAGGGACACGGGATTTTTATACTAGTTCGGCCCCTTCGATGAAGGTAAAAGCCTACGTCTAGTTGTGATGGGATTGGTTGGGTTTTGATAATCAGGGAGCAAATACGCTTTGCCCGAGTCTTGAGTTGTTGTCTGTTGTCCCTGAACCGCCGTCGGGTCGTCCCTTTATATACACAGGTTGACGCCCGGCCGGTCTACAGAGTCCCGAGGCCGACTCATACAAGGGTCCGGCTCGGTCTCTCCTTTCCTAACTTACAACACAAGTTTACATAACCATGGCGGTTTGCTATTATGGGCCCTAATCTGCCTTTGGGCTCCGGGCCTCTAAGCTTCATAGTAAAACACCATCTTCTGAGTCTTCATGGGCTTCAATACAGTTGAGGGTAAACCAGGCCCTCCTGGGTGGTTTATACTCAATAGTTATATCCCCAACATTAGGCCCCAGAGTGATGCGAACATCCTCCTTCGTTTCTCGTAAACCGCCCTGATGTCCTCTTTTATAAACATTGTTAAACCGCCGTGACGTCATCCTCCGAATACAACAATGGATCATCATGATGTCATTTCTGTAAAAAAACAAATAAAAAGATCCCCTTCATTTAATGTTATCCCGGAAATCGAGGCGACAGCTGCGCCACTTGTAGCTTTGGACTCCTCGATTTTCGCGCTAGTCTTTATCTTCCTGCCCTGTTATAAATAAACCCAATGGGCACTTTCATTTTTCCCCTTTCTCCTCATATTCTTCCTCGCGACCGAAGAACTCCAGCGCCGCTGCCGCCGTCGATCTTCGAATCTGCACCGACCAAGGCCGCTGCATCACCCTGTTTGTTCCAGAGACCCTGCCGCGCTCCTCCACCGCCGAGTGGCCCTGGTAAGTTCACTTCCCTGTTACCCTAGATCTTCATTAGGGTTTTCGAGTTCATCCATGTCCGCCGCCATTCCTCAGTTCTTCTGCAACCTTCTCCTTAGTCCTTTTACTGAGGGTGTATGTATGCATCTGCTAGGCTTTGATTTGCGGCTAGATTCATTTTGATAGTCCACCATCCCGTGGCTTCTTGCTGCTCAAAACAGACTGTGCCTGGATCTTCCCTGTTCCTCTTAGCGCCATTGTAGGGTTCAGGAAAATTTTCTTTGCAATATTGTGAAACCTGTTTTTGTAACACTTAGTAGATTTTGAACCCAGGCCCTTCTGCCTACGGGCGGTTTAACCTTTGATAACCAATCCGCCATATATCATTAGCCCTCTCTTAAACCGCCAATTGAACTTGAGCAGCAATTTTCCGGTTTTGACACTGAATAGTACACTTAAACCGTTAATTGTAAACCGGCTTTTATTTTTCCTTTCAGTTTTCCTTCCGAGATGACCAAACAATTCTTTGCTTGCAATTGGGTTCCGTCCCGGATTACGGAGACACAAATCAACGGATATGTCACCACTGGCGCTTTAGCCTCAAAAAGGGTCCTTCATTGGCGAGTTCCGGGCTCTGAATGCCCACCTGAACCTCAAGATGGAGAAGTGATTGTATTTAGCAACACTTAGACCGGGGATTCAGCCCGCCCGGATCATAAAAATTCCGGGATGTCCTCGCAAGCTTTCAACTCCATCCACAAGATATTGGACCGAACTCCGTGTCCAATATATGCAACTTTCAAGTATTCTGCGAAGTCTACCTTCAAGAAGAACCATCTGTGGAGTTGTTCCGGGATTTTTTTCATTTGAACCACCGTACGGAATTCTCTGATGGTCCAAACACAGAACTTGGTGGTGTTTCAATTCAGAAAAGGAAAGAAGTTGACTTCCCTCATGGAAAACATCACAGCCATCCTAAAGATTGGGACCAAACTTGGTTTTATTGCCAGAATACTGCCCCTGATGGAGAAAATCCTTTGCCGGGTTACCGCCCTCACCAGCTTAGCAGCGGTCACCCATTACCTTCACGATTATCCGCCGCAGAATGGAAAGCCTTTTCACCTCAACTCGCCAAGCTCCGGGCTCTCATGGCCAACGGTTTGACTTGCATTGATCTTGTCCGCTGCTGGGTTTCATGGGGTATTTTGCCTTTAAGCCGCCGCCCCGGATTGATGCATGAATATACTGGCAACATCAAAGACCATCAACGCTATCATGAAGTAGTAATGACAGACCTTGAAGTTACTGAATTTGTGAAGAAGATGCTTGATGAAATGATCTCTGCATGCAGCCAAATCGGGTTGCCACCTTTTTGCGTCTCCAATCAACTTCCAGCGGTAAAGTTCATCTTAATACTTACTGATTCGCCTCCGCTTTGATTATGTGCTAACATTTCCTTGCCTTAATGTCACAGGCCAACAACTCCTTCTGGAAATGGACTAGACCGGCCAGGGCTCCTCGTGCAAAGACCAAGGCCACCAAGAAAATTTCCAAGAACAAAACCGCCGAGTCTTCTGATCCGCCAGAAGATGAGGAATCAGACGCAGAGGTAGAACTTGACTCACTTGGTTCCTTTTTCGTACATCTTATTGACAGTGATTA
>NW_021266843.1:0-9228 GCF_002162155.2 Triticum dicoccoides
TCAAGAATGGAGAGAGCCAGCAAAGCCATGTCCAGATGTTACTTTTGTCGACAAGAAACAAAAAGATCTGCTTTGGGATACTCTCATGGAACATTTCACCCTACCAGATCATTTCACAGAAGCAGATGTGCAGAAAGTCAAGGACGCTGCTCTTAGGAAGATGGCGGTTGCATTCAAGAACCACAAGAATCGTGAATGGGACAAGTACGTCAAGGGAGGAAGGAAGACTCCAGTATTCGAGGGAACACTAGAGAACCAACGTGCTCATTGGGACGATTTCATGAAATTCAAGGATTCGGAATTAGCTAAGGAACGGTCGAGAATAAACAAGAAGAATGCCGAAAAAAAGGATAAGTTCCATAAGCTGGGGCCAGGTGGCTATGCGGTGGCAATGCCTAAGTGGGATAAGTCTGAGAAAGAGATGGAGGATGCAGGTGTCACTCCGGTTACTGAGAGCTGCCCCCCTAGGTGCAGGACTTGGTTCTATGCGCATGCGGGGGAGTTGGACCCGAAGACAGGCAATGTTTCGACAAGGGCAAGTCTGAAGGGAGCCGACGATGCGATACTTGTTGCAATAGAAGAGGCACGATCGGGGGTGTTCCAGCCCAACAGAGAGAACGACGAGCTTACGCGTGCCCTGGGAAATCCTGAACACCCGGGAAGAACACGAGGCAAGGGCGCTATTCCATGGTATGAGGGGTTTTCAGACTGGAACACCGACTACAGAACCCGTGCGAGAAAGAAGATTGCGGAGGAGAAGAAGAGGAAGATGGAGGAGGAGCAGAGGAAGCGGGACTATGAACGCCTTCAAGGCCTAGAAGCAAGTCAAGCGGAATTGGAAGTCAAATTCCAGCGGCAGCAGGAGCAGATCGACTCACTTACCCAGCAAAGGGGGTCTCAGCAGCTGCAGTAGCTAGCGGATGATCCAGCATTGGATAGCACCGCCCCATCCATGCCGAGAAGCAACGTGGGTTCCGCCCCGGACGACGCAATGCTGGGTAGATACCCCGTGGATGACATCACGGAGAACACTAACTGCGAGCTACACGTCAAAATGAAGAACATATCCATGAAGGTGGCGGACGCCGTTTCTTTTACAAATCCCCCCGAGGAAACCTTCCATTGCAACCCGATTCCAGCGGGCTACGCTCGTGTCTTGGTTGATGAGGTGGTGGACCCACCACATTCGGAGCTACAGCTTGACATTGCTGGAGGTGACGACGAGCACTTTCTCGGAGAGGCCAAACATCGTATCATCCTATGGAAAAAGGATTGCATCATCTTTCGAAGGCCACCGACACCGCGTCAGCCGACTCCTCGTCGAAGTCCGCCATCGAGTCAGCAGACTCCTGCTCCTGCAAGTCCACCAAGTCCGGCAAAGTGTCAGGCCACTCCTCCTCCAAGTCCGGCAAAGTGTCAGGCCATTCCTCCTCCTCCAAGTCCGCCACAGCGTCAGACGTCCACTCCTCCTCCAAGTCCGGCACAACCTCAGGCCACTCCTCCTCCAAGTCCGGCACAGCTTCAGGCCACTCCTCCTCGTCCAACTCAGCCCCGTCAGCCGTCTATGCCGCCTCAGCAATCGCAGAAGAGACACCCCGCAGCTATGGTGCGTAGCGGTACGAGTCGAGGTAGTACAGGAAGTACAGGCGGAGGCAAGCGATATAAATATGGTCCAAGCCTCACGCCTCTTCCGCAAGGGCCTTATGACAAGTCCGAGGAGGAAAACACAGCCATATCGAAGGCCGAGGTGGAAGCCCATTTTGCACCGAAACCGCCACCGCCGCCAAGGGAGAAAGTGCCTGAGGAAACGATTGACCACTTCATTCGTATGGCTCAACCACCAGCTCCCAAGCCTGTTGACACAGACTATGAGCGCCACATCAGGAAGTTAAATCGAGCACGTCTACATAAGGAGACGAGCTCGGGATCGAGCAAACAACAAGCAGCTGTCAAAAAGTGCGGGAAAACCATTCACCAGCTGGGAGAACAGGCGGCGCAATTGATCCCCTCGCTTGTTGTGCCAACAACACGTGACAGTACGCGCGCCCAATATTATTGTGGGCAAACAGTTTACGTTCCCGAGGTGGGCAATGTGGTAATAACCAAGCACCATATAATGCAGGCTGAAGTTCTCAACATCACTGTTGGACAACTCCTCGAGATCGAGCCCATGCCTGTGCTTACAGAGGATGAAATAAAACGAAAATATGTCCGGGGCCAACCTTTGGTCGAGCCAGACAAGGTCAAGAACCTCCCAACGAGAATGTATGAATTGCATCAATGGTACATGAACATTACCAAGATTTCCAATCGAGAGTCCCTCATGGTGAATGTCAAGGAGGAGCATTACTTCCATGAGAAAGCTCTGTCCGTTGAGTATTCTAAACTGTTTCAGTTATACAATCAAGACGCACTCGACAAATCTTTCGTCAGTTGCTATTGTCTGTAAGTGATTTCTTTCTGTAATTTAAGTCTCAAGCTAGCTGTAGTGATCCTTTTGATCAATCATTACCTGTAATTATCCTCACTATATTCTTTTCTGTGGTATTATGCAGGATGAAGATGTATGAAATGAGAAAAGGTGGACGCTTTGGCATTGGGTTCATTGACCCAAACACCGTTAATGAATACACATGGCTATTAAATCCATATCATGAAAAGGACGTAGAGGACAACATGCTAGAGTTCTTGAAGCGCCTCAAATACAATGAAGATATACTACTTCCTTACAACTTTCAATGAGTCACACTGTCTTGTACTACAAATTCTCTGTTTTTGCCTACTAGCTGGCTACATGTTTTTGCTTACATATGCCCGCTTAATTAAGACATGCAAACGTGTGTGCATGCAGATTTCACTGGATCTTGTGTATCATTAAAGTTGACGCCGGAACAGTTGAAATACTGGACTCACTACTCAAAGCAAATACTGACTATAACATCTTGTTTGGGATAGTCAACAGGTAATTTCAATCATTATTAACTATATATCTCGGCCTATTTAGTTCGTCATTTCATGATATGAACTATTTAATAACCCCTTTATTCATTTTCTTTGTCGGCGGGCAGGGCTTGGGCAAGGTTCATCAGCGTCACGGAAGGCGAATGGAAAAAAATCTTAAATGGTTTCGACCCAAGGTAAGTAATTAAGTAGTACTAGCTAGCTAGCTAGCTGCCATCACTTTAATTATCATGCTTGATTAATTATTATCTGATCAAATTCCATTCTCGTAAAGGCCCTGAAGCAGGCGCAGGGGACTGATCTGTGTGCATTCTGCGTTTGCGAGAACATTCGCATGATGGCGTCCGAAAGGAGCAGATCTCAAAGACAGGAATGGGTACGCTTGGCAGAACACTATTCACAATTTTTTACACCATTATCGATATCTAGTCACACAACTAATACACATGCATATTGATCTCCTTCTTAACAGTTCAAAGAGGTGCGGGAGAAGCTCCTAGAAACGGAGCGCGTAGAAGCACTTCAAGAGGAAATAGCGGGATTTTTGCTCGACCAGGTCATAAATCCGAAGGGAGAATACTATTACCCGCTACCGCCCACATGAAAACCACTTCCAATTGTCATCGTGCTCCGAAGGCACCAATTAGGCTAATGCCACTGGCTTCGAAGGCAACATGCATATGTAGGAGAAATTGTATATAGCTATACCTGTGTGTATGTGTGAATTAATTAATATGGTGGTTTGTGAGACATTGATGATATATATGCATGATTGGTTCCACTAGAAATTATATATATATATATATATATATATATATATATATATATATATATATATATATATATATATATATAACGTGTACAATGTGTAGTATCGTAAAATACCAGCAAACGAAAAAGAATTAAAATGGAAACACAAAATTAAATGAAAAAAAAATCATAAAACTAAAAAACCCCCAAACCTTATAGTACCGGTTGGTCTTACGAACCGATACTAAAGGGCTCCAGGCCCCCGGAGCTGGCTTGTGCCACGTGGTTGCCCTTTAGCACCGGTTCGTGCTGAACCGGTACTAAAGGTGGGGGGACTTTAGTGCCCACACTTTAGTGCCGGTTATGGAACCGGCACTAAAGGGCCTTACGAGCCGGTGCTATTGCCCGGTTCTGCACTAGTGCCTCGGGCAAGAGACCCTCCAGCAGCACCACATGATATATAGCAAGGGTACCGGTGTCCTAAAAATTCCATGCAAGAGACCCTCCAGCAGCACCACATCGTCCTACCAAGAACTGAGTGATGGCAGATCTAACCCAGATCATGAAGGGCAGGACTTCCTTCGACTCCAGCCCATGCCGCCATTCACACCACTGCAACAGCGCTCTTGATCAAGATCTTTGCGAACCAGGCCACCATGCGCTGGATGAGCCCAATGTGAGGGCCATCACTCCAGCTTTATGATGGCGCAAGCACTAGCCTTGTCTACGGTGACGATCTCCAAGATAACACACCCACGTACGCTCTGAACGACTTCGACCTTACAGTTCTCAACCTCTTGCAGTGATTTAGTTTAAAATTTTAGGCTTATAATGAATGCATTCCAAGTCCTCTCTATTGGGAGATTACGCTCGAATATCTCATAATCTTTATTGATGTTATTTCAATGGATTAAAATGGTGGCATTTAAACACTAGTACCCCATCCGATCGAAAATAAGTCTCGTGGTTTTAGTACAAATTTGAACTAAAACCATGACACTTATTTTGGTTCGGAGGGAGTAATATACTAAGATATACTGTTTATTCATTGCATTTTTATGGATCTATATCTCTTTGTCGAAATTATTGTGTGGTAGCAACTAGTTATGTCAAAGACCATACATATATACATATGAAAATTGTTTTTTTTGTGCCGGCAAGGGTGGATGTGGTGGCATCTAGAGGTCGGCCGCCATGTCATCGTCGAGTAGGGTTGGATCTAAGGCATCAAGACGGCACGGTCCCGACCAATCGGGGTGGACAGGAGGGAGTAAATGGAGCAAGGACGTCGGTGGCCAATACAGCGGGGCAGACGGCGGTCGGCTAACTCATTTTTAGGGTTACAAATTGCGGGAGTGCGCTACTATATATACCTAGTGTCCTCATCACTGACGGGTCACTAAGGGGATCCGGTCAGTGATACATATACAACATTGAATGGTTTCACGGCCGACCAATCAATGTTAATTGTCTACTTCATTTGATATTGTTTTTGTGATACAACTAGATATGTTTTTCCAACCATTGGGGTTGATCTCTTGGAGTACACGATAGTTCTGCAATCATAATAAATTTATTTGGTCATCTTTGTCTACATATGAAGAATATGTAAAACTATATATATATCAGACAAAGATAGAGGTCGGCCAAGCAGTCTTCTGTGTTTACAAGTGAGGTATATCATTTAAACATCATAAAAGTACACCATATTTTCGAAAGATTAATTGAACCATGTAAAGACCAATTCATATTTTTAAAAATTGTGAAATCATGAAATTTTAAAAATATTATGAACAATTGATTGTTGGTGTGTTATCACTAGTTGGTCATTTTTTGGCCGGTCAGTGATGCACTAATTTATGCAAACTTTAAAATTCTTGATCTCTTTCATATATAATTCAGAACTTAGTTCAATTAATATGCAAATAAAATATTTGCAACAAACAATTGATGGCACCTAATCAATGACACTTGAATGATACTCGAGCTCCAAACAGTTCCATTCATGTGAGCATGAAAGCTTTCCCAACAACCAGAGATAGTCACATGGTTAACTACTGGTCAAACAACTGTACTCTTCCAATAAAAGTTGTGTTCCCAGTAAGTGAAACATGTCCACAATCCAGAGTACTATACATCCATCAAGTTAATTGGGATTTGCCATGATTGAAGTTGCATCCGCATCCAATCACCGCAAACTAATTTTTTTTCCACCCGTCTTTCTCTTCCTTGTTAATCAGAAGTCCACGACCGCTGTCCAACATCTTGTCTTGTGTTACTCTGGTCAGCAGGTTGCATCGCGATGGGTAAAACCTATTAATTGTCTTAAATAGACAGTTATACGGAGGCACGAGAAGTGCCAAAGTGATCTAAGAGTATGGTTAATAGTACAGCCAGCTAATGGCCATAGGATGTTGTCAAGTCATCTATAACCAACCTTACAGCCGACAAGTATAATAATTCGATATAAAGATATGCTACTTTATTAATACACAGTCCACCTTCTACTCTCACATAGTGCCGCGAAGCACGTGCTGTAGCTGGAACTCATTCTATTGCCGGCTCCTCTTCTCTCTCCTCCACGTCAGTAGAAAAATAATATTTTAATTCTTACAGCCTACTTACGTAAGCTTATTGTACTTGCTCTAAAAGATGTGCCCAAGCAATGAACTTGCCATATATCTTCCCGTTGGCTCGAAGAGCAACACACGGAATCTCGTCTTTCATCCAAGAACATGTTTCACAAGCTCTACTGCAATGATATATTTTTCAATAGAAGGAATATATTTGTACCTAACATATATTTACTACAACCGATCAATGCACCAATGCGACATTACGATCTAAAGACATCGAGGATACACACAAAAAAATAGTAAAGAAAGAAAATTTAAAGAAAAATGAAAACACGACCCTAGAAAATCACGGCGGGGGAATTGGCAGCACAAACAATAACATGCAACAACACGAACCACTACCCTTAGAAACACATGAAATGTGAGAGAGGTTCTTAAACACCAAAACCTCTATAAAGGTGAGGATGATCATAACAACAATAGCTAAAATCCATAATATCTCTAAACCTAGTTATGGTTTCGACACGTGGATAGCTAACTTCAATGCAACTCTCTCCATGGCTAGTAGTTTTGTGATATTCCAGTCCTTCAAGTGCCTCTTAATGGACTCCTCCCACATCAAGTTTTGCCTGCCCTGATCTCTCTTGAAATTATCAAGACGATATATCCTTGCCCTATGCATCGATGTGGAGGCATGTGTGGTGTATGACTAAACCATCTCAGCCGATGCTGGACAAGCTTCTCTTCAATTGGTGCTAGCTCAACTCTATCACGTATATCATCATTCTAGACTCGATCCTATCTTGCGTGGCCACATATCCATCTTAGCATGCACATCTCAGCTATACCTAACTGCTGGACGTGTCACCTTTTAGTTGACCAATATTTTGTGTCACACACCCAAAAAAAATCAGTCTTTTATCTTCTATTATTATTTTGTCATGGAAGATGACATTCAACCAACTAGGTCAGATCTAGGGATTTTCACCATGAAGCATGAGATTAGGTAATCCAGAAGTAGCACACCCATGTGCAAGATAACACAACCATGTACTCCCTCCGTTCCAAAATAGATGACCCAACTTTGTACTAAAGTTAGTATAAAGTTGAGCCATCTATTCTGGAACGGAGGGAGTAGCATCCGAACGAGTTCACCTTGCCGTTCGTGACCTCTTGTAGTGATTTAATTTGAAATTTTAGGCTTATAATGAATGCATTCCAAGCCCTATCTATTGGGAGATCATGCTCGCATATCCCATTATCTTTATTGATATTATTTCAATGGATTAAAATGGTGGAGTTGAAATGCTAATAAGATATATTGTTTAATCGTTGCATTTTTATGGATCTATGTCGGTTATTCAAAATTATTGTTTTGTAGCAACTAGTTAAGGCAAAGTCGATACATATGTACATCTGAAAAATTGATAATAATCTTTTTCTGGTGCCGGCATAACTTTGTAGCCCAATAAAAACTAACATCATCATATACATGTCATGCCTTTGGTGTTGATCCAAGGGTGTATCTGCACTTCTCTTCATCTATTGTAGGACACATGATGTGTTTGACCAATAAGTATATGTATCTAAAAATGTTTCTAGCCCGTGCAGCCGCACGGGTTGATGACTAGTACACTTAATCCCACACACACACACACACACACACACACACACACACAATCCCTATGAGTACCTCCGAGATACTTTGCCGGCACAACATCTCAAGATTGACGAAGTCACCACAGACGCCTTCATAATCGACAGTAACGTCTTCTCCCATTAATCGCACATTGCTGGAAGACGTGAAATAAATCAAGAAAAATGCAATCACCAGTACCAAGTCTATACTTTGAACAATGATGGGTTGCTTCAACGCAAGGAACGTAACTATCTGAGCTACGCCAGTTAAGCGAAATGGAAAATAGCTGACCCTCTTACAACAACATATAATTTGGACACGGTTGTTCTGATCCCGAGATCATGTGAGCTCTGTTGTATAGTAAAATGAAAAGAAAATGTAAACAATTAAAAAATTCCAATCTTTTTTGTGTGAAACATTGTCAAATGTTTTAGTACCTTGCAAAATTTCAACACCAAATGACATTGGTGGAAATTCGGGCAAAAATAAATCGATGCTCCAAAATGTTATTTTCAAACACATTTTGGAGCATCAATTTTTTTGCCAGATTTTCCATGAGCGTCTTATGGTGCTGAAATTTTTGATGCTATTAAAACATTTCTCAATTATTCACACGAAAAAGATTTGTAGTTTTTTGAATTTTTTCATTTTCTTTTGATTTTTGCTGTTCGCCTGAGCTCACATGAGCTCAGGATCAGAACAACATTTTCGATATAATTTCTGATATATACATCTGAATAATCTACTCAGAATTATTTTCAAGATCTATAGATTAGATTTTTTTTTCCTTTCTAGAAATGGCATGATGACTTGAAAGGCCTCCAGTTAATTAATTCGTACTGAGATGAGATGGAGAAATTCCCAGGAGCACCGCATTGTCCTCTGTTCAGCCATTCCTCAGCATCTGGGATATGAGCCTTTCAATTAATTAGTGTGTACGAGATAGGATGGAGAAATACTGACGAGCACCACGTTGTCCTATGTTTAGCCACTCATCAGCATCTGGGATGTGAGCCTATCTTGTACTGTACTACATTCCACATCTGGGATGTGAGCCTATCTTGTACTACGTAATAGTACTATTTCAGTATATGTATCTATCATATTAATTTGGAAAATTATTTTCTTGACCTATAGTACACCTCGAGCTCCAAACAATCCCATTCAATGTGCGAAGTCTAATTCCAAGGGACTACCTGTACCACCAATCAACCAAAAACAATTTCATGGTTAACTATTGGTCAAACAACAAGTTATACTCTTCTGCCCAGCAGTCCATACACCCATCAACCAATTTTTTTT
>NW_021266844.1:0-875 GCF_002162155.2 Triticum dicoccoides
GTTTTTGATGAACTTGAGCTCGTCACCAAGATGACCATAAGCTCCAAAACTCACAAAGAGAAGAACCAAACAAGAACCAATAATATAGTAAGAAGAGGCAGGGGAGGTATGCCAACAAATAGAGGAGTGAAACCTCCAACTGAGGAGAACCGGCATAACATCCAACATCGAAAACATCATTGAAGATTCGAGTGAACTCCGTTTTCGATGAACTCGAGATTGTCACCGAGATGACCATAAGCTCCAAAATCTCACAAAGACAAGAACCAAACAAGAACCAATAATATAGTGAGAAGAGGCAGCGGAGGTATGCCAACAAATAGAGGAGTGAAACCTCCAACCGAGAAGAACCGGCATAACCTCCAACATCGAAAACATCATAGAGGATGCGAGTGAACTCTGTTTTCGATGAACTCGAGCATGTCACCAACACGACCATAAGCTCCAAAACTCACAAAGAGAAGAACGGAACAAGAACCAATAATATAGTAAGAAGAGGCAGGGGAGGTATGCCAACAATTAGAGGAGTGAAACCTGCAATTGAGAAGAACCGGCATAACCTCCAACATCGAAAACATCATAGAAGATGTGAGTGAACTCCGTTTTTGATGAACTTGAGCTTGTCACCAAGATGACCATAAGCTCCAAAACTCACAAAGAGAAGAACCAAACTAGAACCAATAATATAGTAAGAAGAGGCAGGGGAGGTATGCCAACAAATAGAGGAGTGAAACCTCCAACTGAGAAGAACCGGCATAACCTCCAACATCGAAAACATCATAGAAGATTCGAGTGAACTCCGTTTTCCATGAACTCGAGATTGTCACCGAGATGACCATAAGCTCCAAAAACTCACAAAGACAAGAACCAAACAA
>NW_021266844.1:885-1510 GCF_002162155.2 Triticum dicoccoides
CATAACCTCCAACATCGAAAACATCATAGAAGATGCGAGTGAACTCTGTTTTCGATGAACTCGAGATTGTCACCGAGATGACCATAAGCTCCAAAAACTCACAAAGACAAGAACCAAACAAGAACCAATAATATAGTGAGAAGAGGCAGGGGAGGTATGCCAACAAATAGAGGAGTGAAACCTCCAACTCAGAAGAACCGGTATAACCTCCAACATCGAAAACATCATAGAAGATGCGAGTGAACTCTGTTTTCGATGAACTCGAGCATGTCACCAACATGACCATAAGCTCCAAAACTCACAAAGAGAAGAACCGAACAAGAACCAATAATATAGTAAGAAGAGGCAGGGGAGGTATGCCAACAAATAGAGGAGTGAAACCGCGAACTGAGAAGAACCGGCATAACCTCCAACATTGAAAACATCATAGAAGATGCGAGTGAAGTCCGTTTTCGATGAACTCGAGCTTGTCACCAAGAAGACCATAAGCTTCAAAACTCACAAAGACAAGAACCAAACAAGAACCAATAATATAGTAAGAAGAGGCAGGGGAGGTATGCCAACAAATAGAGGAGTGAAACCTCCATCTGAGAAGAACTGGCATAAACTCCAACATCGAAAACAT
>NW_021266845.1:0-1295 GCF_002162155.2 Triticum dicoccoides
CGGAAGGGAGAACTTTGGCGCACCCCTACCTGGCGTGCCAAATGGCGGATGTTGGGTTCCGGCAGACGCTTGAGGTTCGAACTCTGGGGTGCGTGCAATGATCTTCCCCCTACCAATCCACGTCCAATCGCCTCGCGAGAATCTAATCTAAACGATGAACAACACGAGGGACACAAGATTTATATTGTTTCAGGCCAGCGTTGTGGTGTAATACCCTACTCCAGTGTGTGGTGTGGTGGATTGCCTCAGGGGCTGATGATGAATAGTACAAGGGGAAGAACAGCCTCGTGAGAGGCGTTCTTGAGCTGGTGCGGTGTTCTCGTAGGAAGAGATTCGGTCCTCGTTGGCTTGGTGAGAATCGATGCCTTCCTACTGTGGTGGCTATCTATATATATAGAGGCCCTGGTCCTCTTCCCAAATATTGAGCGGGAAGGGCGCCAACAACGGCCAAATGTCGGATATCGGGTTCCGGCAAAACCCTTAAGGTTCGAACTCTGGGGTGCGCACGAAGATCTTCTCCCTACCGATCCACGCCCCAAAACCTTGCTGTGAATCGAGACTAGCACGATGAACAACACAAGGGACACGAGGTTTATACTAGTTCGGGCCACCGTTGCGGTGTAATACCCTAATCCAGTGTGTGGTGTGGTGGATTGCCTCTGGGGCTGATGATGAACAGTACAGAGGAAGAACAACCTCGCGAGGGGTGTTCTTGAGCTGGTGCGGTGTTCTACTTAGGATGGATCCTCCTCCTCTCTACTATGGTGGCTATCTCTCTATATAGAGGCCCTGGTCCTCTTACCAAATATTGAGCGGGAAGGGCTCCAACAACAGCCATTTTGAAGGGGAACATCTAGTACAAGCTATCCTGACTAAAGTTGGACTTTGACTGCCAAAGGCACTGGCGATGACACCGTCTTGGGCTCCATGGTAACCTCCGTCCTGCCGCTCCACTGGTCTTGGTCTCGGTGCCTGATGCCTCGGTACTCCACGCCTATGCTTGCCCCCTTTGCACCAAAGAGGAAACAAGGACACTGCGCAGGCCGGCGCGCGCCTGGCGCCCACCTGGTCTCGATCGTCATGGCTTGCGTCACGAGCACCTCGCGAGGTACCCTTGCCTTGATCTCTCCGCCTCCTCGCGACCCTACCTGGCGAGGCCGCTTCTAAGGAAGCCTTGAACCGTTGGCCCCGCGAGGCTTGGCCCCTCGCGAGGGTCTTGAGTTTGCGTTGATGAAGATGGGCCGCACTGGGCCTGCACTTGAGCCACGCCGCAGGCCGCAGGCAGGCAAGTCTGG
>NW_021266846.1:0-2160 GCF_002162155.2 Triticum dicoccoides
CTTTCGGCTCTAAAAAAACTCTATCGCAAATACTCCCTTCATGACATCTACAAACAGAAGTATCTAGGAAAGACATTCGAAATATTTGAGAAACTAAGAATACAAATAAGCCATACAAACATTTTAGAAATATTGGACAACATTTATTATTTAAACAATCACAATGCATTTCAAACATTGCTGCCAGCCTGCAATAAAATTCTATTGTACATTGCAGTACAACAAACAAAAGATTCTCCAAGAGATTACAGAATAAGGAGTAAAAGCAGAAGTCGAGTTCTCGAAACATTAGCACAGCAAACGAGAATTTATATAGGATCAATATAGGGGGTACATAAATTTAAGTGAATCCATCATCAGTGAGTGTAAAACAAAAGGACGATTTGTAGGGTATCTCCAACATTCTTAAACAGTTCCTGCCAAGGGCACTAAGGACATGGAACACAGATACACTGTGAGAACAAATATTTACAAGGGAAGGCAATAAACAAAAAGGAACATCCATTGAGAACAAGAGCAACAAGCAATAAATGAATAAAGTACACAAGCCCAAATGGCAACCTTAAACGTAATGAGCATCACTTCTAAATGGGTATTCTAACAGCTATATGCAAGTTGGTGCACACTTTCTTCCTGGGAAAAGAAAAGACTTTGTGGTTGGTTGTAGGGGCACCAACCTGGATAAATCAAAGCCAACAAATCCAGTGTTCGAATGATCAATTTTAGAATCAAAATATTCTTGGGCCCAACCGTTCATAAGATATAGACCTCTTCCATTACTAACAAAGATAGATATCTTGTTTCGTGAAAATTTAACTATCACCTTGCATACCTCCATGTATTTTACTGGACAGCTAGCAAATAGGTATTGATTAGCATATGCGAATTATCATCCTACATTTTTTCTAAAGAAAATCAGATCACCTGGCTGACATAACCTGCATGTATCAATTCTTGTCTTTCAAGTGCAATAGTTTTTCATTTGGGAATGCAGTATGAAACATTGGTTCAAAATGAATCATAGTACAGCATCTATTCTTGTTTAATCTCTTGTTTGGGTTATAAAGCACAAGCATACAAAGCATGCGTGAGTTAATCTCGGAAAAATATCATGAATAAACTACAGGTCGATGCACTAAATATCCGTCGGGCATAAAGTCAGAAATCATTAGCGACATAAATGTAAATAGAAGGACACTAAGCCGTGCTGCTAATCAGGTAGAAGCTATGTCGTGCCCCATTCAACATTTCTTCAGAAAAAAAATATAGAGAACATTCCTGATACTTCTATTTGGCTTTATCTATGCCTCTCTAACAGCACACAATCTGAGACATGAACTTTCACAAATGATCCAGTAATAACAATCAATACTATACTCCAGCCCCATTAGGAAAATATGGAGAACATGCATCGTAATTTCATTTGGCTATATTCATAACAAATATCTGTCTACGAACAACACACAAAGAAAATATAACTAAGTCTGGCACGAAATGGAGGTGGCTGTGCATAATGAGCGAGGATGACATGCCCAGACATCATTTTTTTTATTATCGCTCAAGTATCATTACAGAATTATGTACCTCAGTAAGAGAAAATGGCAATGGCTGGATTAGTTAGAGTGACTTACTCGGGCATCATTTAAAAGGAAAATTGTCCAAGCATCATTAGATATAGTAGCATATTTTACCATCAATTTTGAAGAAAACGGACTGCAACGGATCTTGCAAACTTCAATTTTCAAACAAAAAACATCAATGTTATCTTTGATAAAGTAGTCTTGTTACTTGTAGGTGCAGAAGCGGACACAAATCTATACATCTTCTATGCAAATAATTGCATCTGGTACATAAATACATCAAATGGGTAAATAGTAAGAATCTACTGGGTAAGATAGATGTTACCTGTTCGGGGATGGGGATTTGCCAAGCAAGCCATCTTCTTCAACATCCTTGGCTAACTATACAGTTTTGACTACAATTGACAGGAGCAATCTAATGCCTACAAACACAACCATGCACACACATAAAGCTCAAGCTATATTACAAGTACAATTGCACTAAAACTCAAGCAGTACCGTGTACATTCTCAAGTGTCATGAATAACTTTGGATGGGACTGGCTTAAATTGGACACAAAATAATTATTTCTTTGAGAATT
>NW_021266847.1:0-1295 GCF_002162155.2 Triticum dicoccoides
CGGAAGGGAGAACTTTGGCGCACCCCTACCTGGCGTGCCAAATGGCGGATGTTGGGTTCCGGCAGACGCTTGAGGTTCGAACTCTGGGGTGCGTGCAATGATCTTCCCCCTACCAATCCACGTCCAATCGCCTCGCGAGAATCTAATCTAAACGATGAACAACACGAGGGACACAAGATTTATATTGTTTCAGGCCAGCGTTGTGGTGTAATACCCTACTCCAGTGTGTGGTGTGGTGGATTGCCTCAGGGGCTGATGATGAATAGTACAAGGGGAAGAACAGCCTCGTGAGAGGCGTTCTTGAGCTGGTGCGGTGTTCTCGTAGGAAGAGATTCGGTCCTCGTTGGCTTGGTGAGAATCGATGCCTTCCTACTGTGGTGGCTATCTATATATATAGAGGCCCTGGTCCTCTTCCCAAATATTGAGCGGGAAGGGCGCCAACAACGGCCAAATGTCGGATATCGGGTTCCGGCAAAACCCTTAAGGTTCGAACTCTGGGGTGCGCACGAAGATCTTCTCCCTACCGATCCACGCCCCAAAACCTTGCTGTGAATCGAGACTAGCACGATGAACAACACAAGGGACACGAGGTTTATACTAGTTCGGGCCACCGTTGCGGTGTAATACCCTAATCCAGTGTGTGGTGTGGTGGATTGCCTCTGGGGCTAATGATGAACAGTACAGAGGAAGAACAACCTCGTGAGGGGTGTTCTTGAGCTGGTGCGGTGTTCTACTTAGGATGGATCCTCCTCCTCTCTACTATGGTGGCTATCTCTCTATATAGAGGCCCTGGTCCTCTTACCAAATATTGAGCGGGAAGGGCTCCAACAACAGCCATTTTGAAGGGGAACATCTAGTACAAGCTATCCTGACTAAAGTTGGACTTTGACTGCCAAAGGCACTGGCGATGACACCGTCTTGGGCTCCATGGTAACCTCCGTCCTGCCGCTCCACTGGTCTTGGTCTCGGTGCCTGATGCCTCGGTACTCCACGCCTATGCTTGCCCCCTTTGCACCAAAGAGGAAACAAGGACACTGCGCAGGCCGGCGCGCGCCTGGCGCCCACCTGGTCTCGATCGTCATGGCTTGCGTCACGAGCACCTCGCGAGGTACCCTTGCCTTGATCTCTCCGCCTCCTCGCGACCCTACCTGGCGAGGCCGCTTCTAAGGAAGCCTTGAACCGTTGGCCCCGCGAGGCTTGGCCCCTCGCGAGGGTCTTGAGTTTGCGTTGATGAAGATGGGCCGCACTGGGCCTGCACTTGAGCCACGCCGCAGGCCGCAGGCAGGCAAGTCTGG
>NW_021266848.1:0-14328 GCF_002162155.2 Triticum dicoccoides
GTACGGTAATCCTGTTTTAGAAGTCATGTTACTAGACCATGACGAACCTACGAATTATGAAGAGGCTATGATGAGCCCAGATTCCTATAAATGGATTGAGGCCATGAAATCTGAGATAGGATCCATGTATGAGAACAAAGTGTGGACTTTGGTGGATTTTCCTAATGATCAACGACCAATAGAAAATAAATAGATCTTCAAGAAGAAGACTGACGGTGATGGTAATGTTACTGTCTAGAAAGCTCGACTTGTCGCAAAAGGTTTTCGACAAGTTCAAGGACTTGACAATGATGATAATTTCTCCCCCGTAGCGATGCTTAAGTCTGTCTGAATCATGTTAGCAATTGCCGCATTTTATGATTATGAAATCTGGCAAATGGACGTCAAAACTGCATTCCTTAATGGATTTCTAAAAGAAGAGTTGTATATGATGCAACCAGAAGGTTTTGTTGATTCTAAAGGTGTTATCAAGGTGTGCAAGCTCCAGCGATCCATCTATGTACTGGTGCAAGCATCTCAGAGTTGGAATATACACTTTGATGATGTGAACAAAGCATATGGTTTTATACAGACTTTCGGAGAAGCCTGTATTTACAAGAAAGTGACTGGGAGCTCTGTAGCATTTCTAATATTATATGTGGATGCCATATTGTTGATTGGAAATGATGTAGAATTTCTGGATAGCATAAACGGATGCTTGAATAAAAGTTTTTCAGTGAAAGACATTGGTGAAGCTGGTTATATATTGGGCATCAAGATCTATAAAGATAGATCAAGACGCTTAATAGGACTTTCACAAAGCACATACCTTGATAAGTTTTGAAGAAGTTCAAAATGGATCAGTCAAAGAAAGGGTTCTTGCCTGTGTTATAAGGTGTAAAGTTGAGTAAGACACAAAAACCCGACCATGACAGAAGATAGAGAGAGATGAAAGTCATTCCCTATGCCTCAGCCATAGGTTCTATAAAGTATGCCATATTGTGTACCAAACCAGTTGTGTGCCTTGCTATGAGTTTAGCAAGTGGGTACAATAGTGATCCATGAGTGGATCACTAGACAGCGGTCAAAATTATCCTTAGGTACCTAAAGAGGACTAAGGAAATGTTTCTCAGTTATGGAGGTGATAAAGAGTTTGTCCTAAAGAGTTACGTCCATGCAAGCTTTGACACTAATCTATATGACTCTAAGTCTCAATCTAGATGCGTATTTAATGGGGGAGCAATTAGCTAGAGTATCTCCATGCAGAGCATTATAGACATAGAAATTTGCAAAATACATATAGATCTGAGTGCAGCAGACCCGTTGTCTAAAATTCTCTCACAAGGAAAACATGATCATACCTTAGTACTATTTGGGTGTTAATCACATAGCGATGTGAACTAGATTATTGACTCTAGTAAAACCTTTGGTGTTGGTCACATGATGATGTGAACTATGGGTGTTAATCACATAAAGATGTGAACTATTGGTGTTAAATCACATGGCGATGTGAACTAGATTACTAACTCTAGTGCAAGTGGGAAACTAAAGGAAATATGCCCTAGAGGCAATAATAAAGTTGTTATTTAATAGTTCCTTATATCATGATAAATGTTTATTATTCATGCTAGAATTGTATTAACCGAAAACTTGATACATGTGTGGATACATAGACAAAACACCATTTCCCTGGTAAGCCTCTACTAGACTAGCTCGTTAATCAAAGATGGTTAAGTTTCCTAACCATAGACGTGTGTTGTCATTTGATGAACGAATCACATCATTAGGAGAATGATGTGATGGACAAGGCCCATTCATTAGCTTAGCATAATGATCGTTCAGTTTTGTTGCTATTGCTTTCTTCATGTCAAATACATATTCCTTCGACTATGAGATTATGCAACTCCTGGATACTGGAGGAATGCCTTGTGTTCTATCAAACGTCACAATGTAACTGGATGATTATAAAGATGCTCTACAGGCATCTCCGAAGGTGTTTGTTGGATTGGCATAGATCGATACTAGGATTTGTCACTCCGAGTATCCGAGAGGTATCTCTGGGCCCTCTTGGTAATGCACATCATAAGAAGCCTTGCAAGCAAAGTGACTAATGAGTTAGTTGTAAGATGATGTATTATGGAACGAGTAAAGAGACTTGCTGGTAACGAGATTGAACTAGGTATGAAGATGCTGACGATCGAATCTCGGGCAAGTAACATACCGATGACAAAGGGAATAACGTATGTTGTTATAATGGTTCAACTGATAAAGATATTCATAGAATATGTAGGAGCCAATATGAGCATCCACGTTATGCTATTGGTTATTGACCGGAGAGGTGTCTCGGTCATGTCTACATAGTTCTCAAACCCGTAGGATCCGCACGCTTAACGTTCGATGACGATATTGTGTTATATGAGTTATGTGATTTGGTGACCGAATGTTGTTAGGAGTCCCGGATGAGATCACACACATGACGAGGAGTCTCGAAATGGTTGAGAGTTAAAGATTGATATATATGACGATGGTATTCGGACACCGAAAGTGTTTTGGGAAGCACCGGGTACTTATCGGGTCACCGGAAGGGGTTCCGGGCACCCCCGACAAAAGATATGTGCATTATGGGCCAAGAGGAGAAATGCACCAGCCACAAGGGGGCTGGTGCGCCCCCCCCATATGGGCTGGCAAAATTGGAGAAGGAAAGGGGAAGGAGGAAAGGGGAAGGAGGAAAGGAAAAAGGGAATAGGATTCCCCCTTCCCCCTCTTCCCTTCCTACTCCATATAGGAATAGGAGAGGAAGGTTGGCCGAATTGGGAGAGGACCCCAAGTAGGATTCCTTTTACTTGAGGTGCCCCCTTGACTGCCTCGCCTCCCCTCGAACCTATATATATGTGGGCAGGGGGCGCCTACAACACACAACATTAACTGCTAGTCGTGTGTGGCGCCCCCCTCCACAGTTTACACCCCCGGTCATATTGTCGCGGTGCTTAGGCAAAGCCCTGCACGGATCACTTCACCATCACCGTCACCATGTCGTCGTGCTGACGGAACTGATCTACGTTATCGACACCTTGCTGGATCAAGAGGGCGAGGAATGTCATCGAGCTGAATGTGTGTAGAACTCGGAGGTGCCGTATGTTGGGTACTTGATCGGTCGGAGATAGAAGAAGTTCGACTACATCAACCGCATTGTCAAACACTTCTGCTTTTGGTCTATGAGGGTACGTAGACACACTATCCCCCTCTTGTTGTTATGCGTCTCCTAGATAGATCTTACATGAGCGTAGGAAATTTTTGAAATTGCATGCTATGTTCCCCAACACATTCCCCCTGATACTACCCATAGATTTATCAAAATAATCAAACAACACATAGAAAACAGAATCTGTCAAAAACAGAACAGTCTGTAGCAATATGGAAACTTTGAATACGTCTGTAACTCCAAAAATTCTGAAAAATTAGGACAACCTGGGCAATTTGTGTAAAAATCTTGTGTAAAAAGAATCATATCAAAAAGACGCTCCTGTGAATAGATCTAAACAACTATCACTATAAGCCATCCCAGAGGTCTTACTAGATACAAACACTAATTAAAACACAAAACCACATCCAACCAGAGGCTAGATGAATTACTCAAAGCAAAACAGGAGCAAAAAGCAAAGAACATAAATAAAATTAGGTTGCCTCCCAAAAAGAGCTATTATTTAACGCCCTTAGCTAGGCAGAAAAATATGAATAGATCTAGGTATTGTCATCTTTGGTTTGCAATTCTTCAATTGCACACGCATAATCCTTAGGAGATTCTTTGGTTTTATCACTGATCAAACTCCTAGGCAAGAAATCAAGAAATTCATTCGTGGCAAATGGTTCCTTAATAATATCGAGAAAATTTGGGTGAACACTAATTGTTTTGAGATCTTCATTTTCCTTACTAGAAGATTCACCCTTATTCTTAGGAACGTAAATAAACTTAGCAGTCTTAGTAGGAGCAAGATTTTGCGTAGTTTTAACGAAGGAAAAAGCAGAACCCAAGTTGGTAATAATGTCAATTTGCCTGTTCTAGCAGAATCTTGATCTATCTTTTCATTAACTATAGGTTCCTTTTCTTTAAGATTCTTCAAAGTAACTCCTACCTTAAATCCATATTGAGTAATCTGATTATGAATCTTTGCATCCAAATTTTCAATCAACTCAACTGTAGCAATTTTATTCTCAATAATATCAAGCCTTCGCATCACATGTTCCAAGGTTAAAGCAGTTCCATTGATCAAAAGAGGTGGCGGGCCTAACAAATCTATCATTGCATTGTAGGAATCAAAAGTATGGCTCTAATACGTCTCCAAGGTATCTATAATTTATGAAGTATTCATGTTGTTATATTATCATTCTTGGATGTTTTACAATCATTTTATAGCAACTTTATATCATTTTTGGGACTAACCTATTGACCCAGTGCCCAGTGCCAGTTGCTATTTTTTGCTTGTTTTTTACATCGCAGGAAATCAATTATCAAACGGAGTCCAAACACCGCCAATCTTTTTTGGATTTTTTATGGACCAGAAGACATCTAATGGGCCAGAGCAACACCTGGGGGGGTGCCCCGAGGAGGGCACAACCCACCAGGGCGCGCCTAGGCCCCCAGGCGTGCCCCGGTTGGTTGTGCCCACCTCAGTGGCCTCCCGCACCCCCTCTTCGCCCTACAAATCATCAAATATTCCAAAAAACCTCGCGAAGAATCTAGATCGGAAGTTTCGCTGCCGCAAGCCTCAGTAGCCATTGAAAACCAATCGGGAGCTCGTTCCGGCATCCTGCCCGGGGGGAGATCATCACCGATGGCCATCTTCATCATCCCGGCAGCCACTACGATGAGGAGGGAGTAGTCCAGCCTCGGGGCTGAGGGTTTGTACCAGTAGCTATGTGTTTAATCACTCTCTCTATCTATCTATCTATCTATCTATCTATCTATCTATCTATCTCTCTCTCTCTCTCGTGATCTTGAGATGTCACGATCCTGATGTATCATGGGCTTTGTTAACATAGCTGGATCATATGATGTTTCTCCCTCTCTACTCTTGTTGTGATGAATTGACTCTTTACCCTTTGAAGTTTTGTCTTGTCGGATTGAATGTTCAGATATGAGAACACATGATGTATGTCTTGCGATATGAATACTTGAGGGGACAATGGGGTACCATATTGATTCACTTGATGTACGTTATGGCACTCAACTTGCAGATTCTCGAGGTGACATTGGGATAATCTATGCATAGGGGTTGATGCACGTTTTTATTATCTTTTCTCCGATAGAAACTTTAGGGTCTCCTTGTAGGTCTTTGTGTGGATTTAATATTATGATCATGAAGTTGTTTGATGCATATTGATGACCCACAAGTGTAGGGGATCAATCGTAGTCCTTTCGATAAGTAAGAGTGTCGAACCCAACGAGGAGCAGAAGGAAATGATAAGCGATTTTCAGTAAGGTTTTCTCTGCAAGCACTAAAATTGTAGGTGATAGATAGTTTTGTGATAAGATAAATAGTAATGAGTAAAAAGTAAATAAAATAAGTAAAGTGCAGCAAGGTGGCCCAATCCTTTATGTAGCAAAGGATAAGCCTGGACAATTTCTAATAATGAGAAAGGAGCTCCCGAGAACACATGGGAATTATCGTCAAGCTAGTTTTCATCACGTTCATATGATTCGCCTTCGGTACTTTGATAATTTGATATGTGGGTGGACCGGTACTTGGGTACTGCCCTTACTTGGACAAGCATCCCACTTATGATTAACCCCTATTGCAAGCATCTGCA
Organism: Triticum dicoccoides; assembly: GCF_002162155.2. Taxonomy (NCBI): domain Eukaryota; kingdom Viridiplantae; phylum Streptophyta; class Magnoliopsida; order Poales; family Poaceae; genus Triticum; species Triticum dicoccoides. Next base: position 5,788 of record NW_021266848.1, read on the forward strand.
ACTACAAAAGAAGTATTAAGGTAAACCTAACCACATCATTAAACATATGGATCCATATCAGCCCCTAACGAAGCAACTCATAAACTAGGGTTTAAGCTTCTGTCACTCCAGCAACCCATCATCTACTTATTACTTCCCCATGCCTTCCTCTAGGCCCAAATAACGGTGAAGTGTCATGTAGTCGACGTTCACATAACACCACTAGAGGAAAAGACAACATACATCTCATCAAAAAATCGAATGAATACCAAATTCACATGACTACTAATAGCAAGACTTCACCCATGTCCTCAGGAACAAATGTAACTACTCACAAAGCATATTCATGTTCATAATCAGAGGAGTAATAATATGCATAAAGGATCTGAACATATGATCTTCCACCAAGTAAACCAATTAGCATCAACTACAAGGAGTAATCAACACTACTAGCAACCCACATGTACCAATTTGTGGTTTTGATACAAGATTGGATACAAGAGATGAACTAGGGTTTTGAGAGGAGATGGTGCTGGTGAATATGTTGATGGAGATTGACACTCTCCCGATGAGTGGATCGTTGGTGATGACGTTGGTGATGATTTCCCCCTCCCGAAGGGAAGTGTCCCCAGCAGAACAGCTCCGCCAGAGCCCTAGATTGATTCCGCCAAGGTTCCACCTCGTGGCGGCGGAGTTTCGTCCCGTAAGCTTGCCCACGATTTTGTCCAGGGTAAAAGCGATGATATAGCAGAAGATGGACACTGAAGGCCCACCAGGGGGCCCAGGAGATAGGGGGCGCGCCCTATAGGGGGGGTGCGCCCTCCTGTCTCCTGGACAGGGTGTGGGCCCCCTGCTGTATTGCTTTCGCTTAGAAATTCTTATTAATTCCAAAAAGTTGTTTCATGGAGTTTCAGAACTTTTGGAGCTATGCAAAATAGGTTTCCAACGTTTGCTCCTTTTCCAGCCAAAATTCCAGCTGCCGGCATTCCCCCTCTTCATGGTAAACCTTATAAAATAAGAGAGAATAGCCATAAGTAATGAGATATAATGTGTAATAACAGCCCATAATGCAATAAATATTGATATAAAAGCATGATGTAAAATGGACGTATCAACTCCCCCAAGCTTAGACCTTGCTTGTCCTCAAGCGGAAGCCGAAATCGAAAAAATATGTCCACATGTTTAGAGATAGAGGTGTCGATAAAAATAAAATACGGACATGAGGGCATCATGATTATTCTTATAACAACACATATATAGATTTCATTATATAACTTCTTATGCTCAAGTGACAACCAATTCACAATGTCAAGTATGGTTCAAAAACTTCATTGAGAACTAACAAACTATAATCTCAGTCATTGAAGCAATCACAATTTATCATAACATCAGAAAGGGTCAACAATAGAGCTTTTCAGCAAGTCCACATACTCAACTATCATATAGTCTTCTACAATTGCTAACACTCAAGCAATACTTGTGGTTATGGAGTTTCAGCCGGACACTGAGAAAGATAGGGGCTTATTGTGTTGCCTCCCAACATATTCACCTTTAGGTGATGTCAACAATAATAGCCCATGCTAATGAACATCCAATTGGATATATGTATCATGATCTTTCAAACACGAGGAGCTTGCCAAAGGATAAAATGAAAAAAAGGAAAGGTGAGGATCACCTTGACTCAAGTTCAAAATAAAAACATAAAGTAAAGATAGGCCCTTCGCAGAGGGAAGAAGAGGTTGTCATGCGCTTTTAGGGTTGGATACACAAAATCTTAGTATGAAAGAACGTCACTTTATATTGCCACTTGTGTATGGAACTTTATTATGCAGTCCGTCACTTTTATTGCTTCCATAACAAGATCGTATAAAGCTTATTTTCTCCGCACTAATAAGTGATGCATATTTAAGGAGCAATTTTTATTGCTTGCACCGATGACAACTTACTTGAAGGATCTTACTCAATCCATAGGTAGATATGGTGGACTCTCATGGCAAAACTGGGTTTAAAGGAATATGGAAGCATAAGTAGTATCTCTACTTGGTGCTAGGAATTTGGCTAGCATGAGGGGGAAAGGAAAGCTCAACATGTTTGGAAGGTCAATGACACTATACTTTAACTGAGATGTGAGAAAACATAACCCATTACGTTGTCTTCCTTGTCCAACATCAACTCTTTTAGCATGTCATACTTAATGAGTGCTCACAATCATTAAAGATGTCCAAGATAGTATATTTATATGTGAACCTCTCTTTCCTTATCACTTCCTATTAATTGCAACGATGACCAAAACTACGTTAATCAACTCTCAACAATTTTTATGCCTCATACTTTCTATATGTGAAGTTATCACTATCCAGCAGCACAGCCTGTTTATTTACATTCAGCACTTATTATTAGATTCCTGCGGATTATAATTGACCCTCCGTTTGGTTTTTCTTTCCGAACACCAAACATAGTATCAGGGGCTACTACCTGGGTGGTGATTTTACACATTTTTACTGCTTACCTCAAAGCCTGTTAGGAGGCTGGTGCAGGCTTCGGTTAGTCCGCTCTTGGCGGACGAAACCTTCTGAATCACCGCACTCATGAGAGTACGGTGCTCTTCATCTAGGGAAGCGCCTCGAAGCGCTTCCAGCAGACAATCCGGCGCCTGGGGCGCAACGGAAGTCCTTGATATAGACGGCCCTCCCTCCATAACGAGGGGCTGCCCGCCTAAGTCCGGAACCACTGAAGGCTCCGAAACAGTGTTCGGCTGAGAGCCCGGCTTGCCATGGCTCTCATCGACACGATCCGTGGGGACCTTGAACCTCACGAGTCCGACGCCTGGGACGCCGCCTTGAGGCGCCTCCAGGGCCACCTCCGCCATCATCGGGAGCCTCTGGGACAAAACCTCCGTGTCGTCCGTAGGACGAGGAGATGTGGCCGTCGGGAGTGAGTTCATTGTTGACTCACTCAAGGACCCGTCCGAAGACGACACTCCCAGATGGGCCCTGGCCATACTGCATACAAGTTCGGCATTGTGAACAAAATTATGAAGCAAAAATTACGATTGAGTGCGTATACTTACGACCGCACAAGGGGCTTCTTCCTGGGCAGCCACCCTTCCTCGCTATCGGCGGCGGTGGCGGAGTAGTCCGGAAGGGATGCCTTTCCCTTTTTGGACGTCCCATTCTCCCCCACCGGGGCGGCCTTCCTCTTCTTCCCTCCCCCGACACGGGGAGATGGTGTTTCTCCTTGTTCCTCCCCGCCTCCGCGGGAGGAATCTGCCTCATCGTCATCAGACGACAAGGGTATGACGGCCTTACGCCGAAGGCCTCTCCTGGCCCCCTGGTTTGCCATCTCAGGCCCCCCATCCTTTCCGGACGGGGCGGCCTCTTCTTCTTCTTCTTCCCCTTCGGGGGAGGAGTGCGCCTCGTCATCTTCGGACGAGGCTTGCGCAACCTTACTTCGGAGACCCTTTCGGGTCCCCGGGGCCTTCTTATCGGCCTTCTTTTCCGGCCCCTTGTAGGGCAACGGGACCAGCATCTTCGTCATAAGATCATTGGCTAGGTTTTCCGGCAATGGAATCGGACTGTTGATCCGCTCCGCTGTCTCCACATACTCCTGAAACAAATATACACAATCACTTAGGAATTCCCCATGAGTACATTGGGAAGAACCGGACCCGGTGGCGGCCTGAGAACTCACCTGGGTAGGTTGCCGTGTGGCGTGGAGCCCGCGGTCCTCGGTTATGAGAGGAGGTACTTTTGTGGCCTTGAACAACGCCTTCCACGCGTTCTTGTGCTTCATGCCATAGAGCCTCTGGAGCGTCCGGTGTTCGACCGGGATGAATTCCCACAGATTGAATGCCCGCCTTTGGAACGGCAGTATCAGGAAAATGAGCATGACTTGGATCACGTTGACGAGCTTGATGTTCTTGTCCTTCATGCCCTTGACGCAGGTGATGAGTCCGGTCAGCTCTGCAGATTCGCCCCATAACAGGCCCTTCTGTTCCCAGGAGGTGAGCCGCATAGGGGTTCCAGATTGGAACTCAGGGGCCGGCATCCAGTTGGCGTCACGTGGCTCGGTGATGTAGAACCACCCCGATTGGCACCCCTTCACGGTTTCCGCAAAGGAGCCTTCAGGACAGGTGACATTAGGCATTTTGCCCACCATGGCTCCTCCGCATTCTGCTTGCTGGCCGCTCACAATCTTCGGCTTCACGCAGAAGGTTTGGAGCCACAAGCCGAAATGAGGCTTGATGCACAGGAAAGCCTCGCACACGACGATGAACGCCGAGATGTTGAGGACGAAGTTCGGAGCTAGATCATGAAAGTCTAGCCCGTAGTAGAACATAAGCCCGCGGACGAAGGGGTGGAGTGGAAACCCCAGTCCACGGACGAAGTGGGCATGGAACACGACCCTCTCGTGGGGTCCTGGAGTTGGAATGACCTGCCCCTCGTCTGGTAGCCGGTGCGCTATGTCTGCGGCCAAGTATCCGGCCGCCCGAAGATTCGCGATCTTCTTCTCCGTCGCGGTGGAAGCCACCCACTTGCCTCCTGCTCCAGACATGATTAACTATGCGGAGAAGACCTGGACTAGGGCGCTAGATCTCTAGGGGGCAAGAGTATGCGAGGGGGGAAGAAGGCGTGGGTAAAAATGAGGAACTCTTATCCCTTTATAGAGGCGACGAAAGCGGTGCGCCTCCCCACTAGCCTGTTGAGAATCGCTTACTTCCCAAGCGCCATGATTGATGGCACAGGGGGATTACCCATACCCGTATTGATGAGAATCCCACGATAAGGGGACATGATCTCTACTTTGACATGACGTGTCAATGAAACCGCCTCGCAATACGCGTTGTGGCTGGTTGTGAAAAAACGGTTCGAGTAATGACCTGGCCCTAATGGCATGTCACGTTGTCTAAAAGTTGTCAGCTGGAGTATCATTCTCTCTATGGTGGTATGTGAAGATTATTTTGCAGATCCGGACATGGTCTACGTGTTCGATGGTAACCTTGGAGTATTCGGAAGGAGGAACCCGCCTTGCAATGCCGAAAACAAGACTGCGCGCCGGGCTCATCGTCATTGAAGCCTGGTTCAGGGGCTACTGAGGGAGTCCTGGATAAGGGGGTATCCGGACAGCCAGACTATATACATCGTCCGGACTATAGAAGCGTCAAGATACAAGACTCAAGACTTCGGCTTGTGTCCGGATGGGACTCTCCTTTGCGTGGAAGACAAGCTTGGCAATCCAGATATTATGTTTCCTTCCTTGTAACCGACTCCACGTAAACCCTAGCTCTCCGGTGTCTATATAAACCGGAGAGCATGGTCCTTAGAAGGCCGAACACAATTACAATCATACCATCATAGGCTAGCTCTTAGGGTTTAGCCTCTACGATCTCGTGGTAGATCTACTCTTGTATTCCACATATCTTCAATATTAATCAAGCAGGAAGTAGGATTTTACCTCCATCGGGAGGGCCTGAACCTGGGTAAACATTGTGTCCCTCACTTCTTGTTACCATCAGCCTAAGACGCACAGATCGGGAACCCCTACCCGAGATCCACCGGTTTTGACACCGACAGTCCGCACGCTTAAGGTTTCGATGACAGTTATATTATGAGTTTATATGTTTTGATGTACCGAAGATAGTTCGGAGTCTCGGATGAGATCACGAACATAATGAGGAGTCTCGAAATGGTCGAGACATAAATATTGATATATTGGACGACTATATTCGGACACTAGAATGGTTTTGGAGGTTATCGGATATATATCAGAGTACCGGGGGGTTATCGGACCCCCCCCCCCGGAGGTTAATGGGCCTCATGGGCCCAAGTGGTGGAAGAGGAGAGGCGGCCAAGGGGCAGCCGCATGCCCCTCCCTCCCAAGTCCGAATTGGACAAGGAGGGGGGCGCCGCCACCCCTTTCCTTTCCCCCTCTCTCTCCTTCCCTCTCCTCTCCTACTCCAACAAGGAAGGGGGGAGTCCTACTACCGGTGGGAGGAGGACTCCTCCTGGCGCGCCCCTCCTGGCCGACCGACCCCCTCCCCCTGGCTCCTTTATATACGGGGGGAGGGGGGCACCTCTAGACACAACAATTGATCCTTGGATATCTTAGCCGTGTGCGGTGCCCCCTCCACCATAGTCCTCCTCAATAATATTGTAGCGGTGCTTTGGCGAAGCCCTGCGACGGTAGAACATCAAGATCGTCACCACACCATCGTGCTGACGGAACTCTCCCTCGACACTCGGCTGGATCGGAGTTCGAGGGACGTCATCGAGCTGAACGTGTGCTAGAACTCGGAGGTGTTGTAGTTTCGATGCATGATCGGTCGGGCCGTGAAGACGTACGACTACATCAACCGCGTTGTTCTGACGCTTCCGCTTTTGGTCTACGAGGGTACATGGACACACTCTCCCCGCTCGTTGCTATACATCACCATGATCTTGTGTGTGCGTAGGAATTTTTTTTGAAATTACTACGTTCCCCAACAGTAGCTTTACCAAGATCTTTTATTGAAAAATTCTTATTCAAGTATCCTTTTATGCTATCCAGAAATTGTATATCATTTCCAATCAACAATATGTCATCCACATATAATATAAGAAATGCTACAGAGCTCCCACTCACTTTCGTGTAAATACATGCTTCACCATAAGTCTGTATAAAACCATATGCATCACCTCATAAAAGCGTATATTCCAACTCCGAGATGCTTGCACCAGTCCATAGATGGATCATTTGAGCTTGCACACTTTGTTGGCACCTTTAGGATCGACAAAACCTTCTGGTTGCATCATATACAACTCTTCTTTAAGAAATCAATAAGGATTGTAGTTTTGACATCCATTTGCGATATTTCATAAAATGCGACAATTTGCTAACATGATTCAGACAGAGTTAAGCATCGCTACGTGTGAGAAAGTCTCATCGTAATCAACCCCTTGAACTTGTCGAAAACCTTTTTGCGACAAGTCGAGCTTTGTAGATAGTAACATTACCATCAACGTCAGTCTTGTTCCTGAAGATCCATTTATTCTCTATAGCTTGCCGATCATCGGGCATGTCCACCAAAGTCCACACTTTGTTCACATACATGGATCCTATCTCAGATTTAATGGCCTCAAGCCATCTGTCAGAATCTAGGCTCATAATAGCTTCTTCATAGTTAGTAAGTTCACCTTGGTCTAGTAGCATGATTTCCAGAACAAGATTACTGTACCACTTTGGTGCGGATCATGCTCTGGTTGACCTATGAAGTTCAGTAGTAACTTTATCTGAAGTTTCATGATCATCATCATTAGCTTCCTCTCTAATTGGTGTAGGCATCACGGGAACGGATTTTTCTGATGTGCTACTTTCTAATTCGAGAGAAGGTACAATTACCTTGATAACCCACAAGTATAGGGGATCGCAACAGTTTTGGAGGGTAGAGTATTCAACCCAAATTTATTGATTCAACACAAGGGGAGACAAAGAATATTCTCGAGTATTAGCAGTTGAGTTGTCAATTCAACCACACCTGGATAACTTAATATCTGCAGCAAAGTATTTAGTATCAAAGTAGTATGGAAGTAACAGTAACAGTGGCAAAAGTAACAGTAGCAGTTTTCTAGTAATTGTAACAGTGGCAGCGGTAAAGTAACTAAGCAAAGATCAATATGTGAAAAGCTCGTAGGCATTGGATCAGTGATGGATAATTATGTCGGATGTGATTCCTCATGTAATACTTATAACATAGGGTGACACAGAACTAGCTCCAATTCATCAATGTAATGTAGGGATGTATTCCAAATATAGTCATACATGCTTATGAAAAAGAACTTGCATGACATCTTTTGTCCTAGAAAGTTGTTCATCAAGAAATTCACCTAATGGCACAGTAGTATCAAGCATAGAAGTAGTTTATCGTAAGTATCATGCATAGCAGAAGTGGCATCATCAATGACATGCGACATATCTGAATTAATAGCAGAAGCAGGTTTAGGTCTCGCAAGTTTACTCATAACAGAAGGAGAATCAAGTGCAGAGCTAGACGACAGTTCCTTACCTCCCCTCGTAGCTGAGGGATAAATCTTAGTTCTTTTGTCCTTCAAGTTCTTCATAGTGATCAGCAGATATAAATCCCAAGTGACTCAAAGAATAGAGCTATGTGTTGGGGAACGTAGTATTTCAAAAGATTTCCTACGCACATGCAAGATCATGGTGATGCATAACAACGAGAGGGGATAGTGTCGTCCACGTACCCTCGTAGACCGTAAGCGGAAGCGTTATGACAACGCGGTTGATGTAGTAATACGTCTTCACGATTGACCGATCCTAATACCGAACGTACGTCACCTCCGCGATCTGCACACGTTCAGCTTGATGACGTCCCACGAACTCACGATCCAGTAGAGCTTTGAGGGAGAGTTCCGTCAGCACGATGGCATGATGATGGTGTTGATGAATCTACCGACGCAGGGCTTCGCCTAAGCACCGCTATGATATGACCGAGGTGGATTATGGTGGAGGGGGGCACCACACACGGCTAAAGATCAATGATAAACTTGTGTGTCTTGGGGTGCCCCC
>NW_021266849.1:0-2198 GCF_002162155.2 Triticum dicoccoides
TACTCGGCAACCTTCAAGCGGAAGCCCAACGTGGGTGTCGGCCACGGCCTGCCTAAACACTCAAGTCTCTAGTCCAGGTTTATCGCCTATTCGGGTTCCATCCATGAGGAGATCCGGCCGGAGTTTCGCTCACAGCCCCAAACGATGTGAACAGGGTTCCCGAGACACCAAACGGGCGCCCGGTACACCGTGCCACGTGCCTACTGCATCACAGCCCACCCCTACGGTCAGCGCTGCGCACGGCCTCCAGCATACTACAAACACCAGAAACTACTTGCAACTCCTGGACAGAGGACAAGGGTGAACAAGAAGCCGAGAGGGTCCATTGGTTTCGGGCCTAATGCGTGGTAGTAGCTGAATCATGGATCACAAACACAGAACTCAGTTCCTGAGGACGGCTGCAATGAGACAACCCACCATGTACTCCTACATGGCCTCTCACCACTACCTTTACCAAATCGTATTCACACACTTAGCTCACACACAGTAGGGCAGGTTCACACGCCTCTGATTCATCCCCGATGAATCAGACCCGACTCGACTCTAAGCAGTAGCAGGCATGACAAACAAGCATGAATGAGTAGGCACAACAGGGCTCAAACAACTCCTACTCATGCTAGTGGGTTTCATCTATTTACTGTGGCAATGACAGGTCATGCAAAGGATAAAGGGGTTCAGCTACCGCAGCAGGTAACAGATGAATCGTTGTTGTCCTAATGCAGTAAAAGAGAGCAGGAGCGAGAGAGTGGGATTGTATCGGAATGAACAAGGGGGTTTTGCTTGCCTGGCACTTCTGAAGATAACATTGAGTCTTCGTCAGTGTCAACGATCGCATCATCGGTGTCACGTCTATCGAGAGGGGACAATTACCGGCAAATACAGAAAAGACACGATCAATGCAATGCACAATATGATGCATGCTATGACATGGCAATATGAATGTGTTTTGGGCTAATGCACCTAAAACCAGATTAAATGAAGTTGGTTTGAATCCAAGATTCAAATTCAAACTCCATATGGGGTTATTTAAATGTCATTCACTTCATTTGTCCTAAACAGTAGTGATAAGTTGTTCTAACATGCATGAAAATGGTACAGATGGATTCCTTGAATTTTTCTGATAATTTTTCATATATAATTTATTTAATTTGGAGTTACGGTTAATTTTCTATGATTTATTGAAGTTTTAGCTATTTTCTGGAATTAATAAATCATTTAAGAATTATCTAAATTCCAGAAACATTTACTGCGTCAGCAGTGCGTCACCGTGACGTCAGCAAGTCAACAGGGGTCGGTCAGGGTCAAACCTGACGTGTGGGGTCCACACGTCAGTGACACAGGCTAATCCTAATATAATTTAAACCTAACCTAGTTTAATTAGTCGGCCCGGGCCTGCATGTCAGTGAGTCAGTGGCTTAATTATACTTAGTTATTAATTTAACCAAAGGTTAGCAGGGGACGGGCCCACACGTCAGTGACCCAGGGGGGTCAAATCCCTGGTCAACCCGGCTAATCCACCGGCGTCTAACCGCCGGCAACGACCAGACGCGGCGGTGGCTTGCCGGAATGGCTGCTCCGGCGCCCATTCGACGCGCGGAGGGGTTCTACAGGGAGCTCGAGCTCGTGCGCATCCAATGGAGCAAGCCAGAGGAGTTGGGGTTGGCTGTGGCGTCGGCAGCGGCGAGGGAGGCGGCGGCCGGAGTTCGGGCGAGGTCGGGGTTGGCGTTAGGGGGCACGGGAGGGGAAGCTAGTGTGTGTGTTAGGTTCCTGGTGAGGTGTGGAGCACGTTGCCGTGCTCGGTAGCTAGCTCCGGTGGCTCTGGCCTTGTCCGCGTCATCGCCGGCGGCGAGGAGCTCACGGCCCCGGTGGAAAGGGCGGCTAGCGTGCGGGAACGAGCGCGGGCAGGAGGGGAAATGGAAGAGGAGCTCACATAGACCCTGTAGAGGTGGACGACGAGCTTGAGGGAGGCCGGACGGCGACGAATTTGATGACAGCGATCCTCGGTGGCCGAGGAGGGGAAAAAGCGTCGGGGCGGTGCTTCGGGGCTCTTCCGGTCACGTGGCTCGGTGAGGGGGTTGGCGACGAGGTGCAGGAGCTCGGGAGCACGTCGGGGAGGAGAGGGGGTGGCGGTGGCCGCGAGGGAGCTCGTCAGTGGCGGCGGCTTCGTTCGGTCTGGGCGAGAGAGAGGGAGCAGAGGA
>NW_021266849.1:2276-6273 GCF_002162155.2 Triticum dicoccoides
GATGCAGCGGGGGAGGAAGAGGAGCGAGGGGACACGAGGCCTCGTCGTGGCGTCGCTAGGGAGGCCGGGGGGGGGGAAGCAGGAGGTGGCCGGGGCGCGTGGCCGCGCGCGCCGGGCGCGTGCCCGTCCTCCTGGCAGGGAGGAAGACGACAGGGGAGGGAGTGGAGATGGGCTGGGCCGGCTGGGCCGCGCTGGAGGAGCTGGGCCAGGTAAGTGGGCTGAGGTGAGCGCCAGGTAGTCCTCTGCTCTGTTTTTTTTTTCTGTTCTGTTTATTTTTATTTAATTTATTTTGCCACTGTTTTGAATTTAAAATAATTCAAACAATGCCAAAAACTCCTCTGAATATTTTATATTGCTAGATGGACTTTTCCAAAATCTTATAAAATATTTCAGGGGTATTTGAAATTATATTCTAATTATATGAATATAATTCAAATTCAAATAGCTAATGAATTAAATCCAAAGTCCCAAAAATAAATCCTTAAAAATGTTCAATATTTTGGTTGGGACCAGAACCCTTACCAAAAATTATCAAACATTTAAGAAGAGCATTTTGGAGCAATGAATGAGATTTCTAGGGTTTTTGCCCCTCTTTTATTTAAGTTTTTGAGGCTTCCAAAATTCCCTCAGTTCAAATTTTCAGAATTTAAACATGATGCACACATGAGCTAGCCTAGAGCACTACCAGCAGCTAGGGATGTGACAACTCACCCCCACTAAACAAGAATCTCGTCTCGAGATTCAAGCGTAGGGTAGGATGAAGGGGAAACGCAAACTAGTACAATCTTCACGATCCAGGTTGCACTTTAAATGAACGTTGATTTGAACACCATCTTTGTCTTGTCGTCTTGCTCTGAGAACTTCAGCTAATCATGACAAGAAGTGGAAAGGAAAACTCTAGAAGGATCGGTCTTCTCGAAGGTCGAACAACTCACGGAATGAGACATATGACCATCTCTCGGTTTGAGACACGAGATACACATCAAGAGGGGTGGAAAGAAACGGATGACGAAGGTTCACTAGGTGGACAACAATTCCACACTTAAGAAGGTGGTAAACAATTGTCCACGTAGCGAGGAGTTGAGTTGCCATGATACCACAGCGGAACATCCTGGAGGAGGGTGATTCGTAGATTAGTACCTTAAGTGGCAAAAAGAATTACTTTTGATTCAGAGATCATTGAAACTCTTTAAACCAGCCTAAGGCAATTCTCGAGCGATCGTTTGGAGGGGGTCGGTAGAATGGCATACTCGGACTTGGATGATGTGGATTACCTTGTTGAAGACAACGTAATGGATGAATTTGCTTACCACCGGAAATGGAAGAGACCCATGGTAGAATGGCACATTGGCGGTGCAAGCTGGGAACAAAATGCAAATAATGGGAATGATTCTGGTAACTGGGGAAGAACCCAACAATAGAGGGTGAATTCACTGTTTGAAAAGGTCATAGCATTGCCGAGGAAACTGAGAGCAAACCCAGTTAGTGCCGATGATAACACCTAGCGCTTGTGCGTGCTCTCAAGAACTTGAGCATTTCCATATTCATCAAGGTTTTACCAACATTCGTGTCAAGGATCCTGGCAACACAACATACCACCATGATGAACAACGATGGACGATGCAGATGCATAGGAAGATAACATCAACTCAGATTTCATCCTAGCGAGGCCAAGGAAACAAAATCTGGATGATCGACCGAGAGACATTTAGCACTCCGCTTCTAATGTTCTCCTTGATGTGCTAGTGTAATCCAATCATTGAAATGGTTTGGTAACTAGACAACAAGTAAAAGGTCGGAATTCGGAAGGACAAAAAATCATAAGGCACAACTAGGGAGTAAATCCTACGAAGTCCTTATGGGAAGGTGGCCAACTTCCTCAAATAGGATACTATAATAACAGGTCTACCGGATGGTTGTGTTGGCCACGACATCCACTTTACCGGTTATTGCGCGACCAATATTATAATTCTTGGGAAATATTCCAACCATCATATCTGCCTGAGATTCAGATCTGGTTGGTGTCAGGATATTCCAGACTCATCGAGTCTAGGAAGAAAAACGGAAGTTTGCAACACAAATCGACGAGATGACGTTGCGAGATTCTCGGGGAATGAACTACGATAGCAAGCTCCAAAACATGAGCTGGTTCTGCTACAAACATGTGAACACGTTGTCCCAGACAAGCATGCCCACATGGTAGTCTTACAATAAAACACTACCGAGTTCAGGAGGGGGAACCATCAACGAGGGTATCGAAGTCTTGTGCATTACCATGGATTAACACTTAACTCCTTTTCTCGAACAAATCAGTCAGTGGCTTGGGGTGCTACGGAACACATATAGAATGGAGGTTGCAAGTCTCCGAACCACAGAATACTTTCGCACGTATGCATGACTGATTTGGGATGATTCCAAAGGAAACAACATTGACTTTCTCGAATCCACGGCGGCAACTTGCATCAGATGCACATGAATTAAAGGAAGTCACTACCTTCATCCAAACATATGCTTCATGAGCTAGCATGAACAAATGCTTTCAAAAGTTTCCAACACTAACTTAATGTTCAACAAAATCATGGAGGAGATAAGGATGTTGTCAATGGGCTCAACAACAATTCATCTAGGTTTCCTTTTAAAAGGAATTCCATAGTTAAGTGAACACGGTGATAGCATTGGTCAGACCAAAGATGTAATGGTGTATGCTCGAGGGATCAACCACAAATAAGACAACATTACGAGCATCATTGGTACTGATTTGATTTGACGATAGCCCACACTCAAATCAAAGGATTGATAAGACAATAGGTCCAGCAACTGATCACAAGGACCAATCGATGAAGATATCATCTTTCTTCAACACACACTACACAAGAATATCCCTTTGGAACGAACTAAGTCAGGCAAGCTTTTATCTTCCAACTCTCCAAGTTGTTGTCTAGCTTAACCAACTAGCTCAGGGATATCTAACACCGATTCTTGGAGAGAAGGTGGTTCACAAGAAACCAACTTGATCACGAGCTCAACATAACAGTCAGGTGACAGCCTGGTGATACTTTCGAGAAGATATTCGGAAAATCACGAACCACCGATATGTTACTAAGCTCGAGAACAATCTCGCTTTTGAGGGCAAGACGATATGATCAAATGAGTGAGGACTTGACAAGATCCTAACTCATCAATCGAAGGGTGCACCGAAATAAGGACTAGGTAGCACAATCAGTCTTAGAAGGATGATTCGAAAACCAACACGCTAAGAATGAAATTATTGTCCCTTAACTACCAAGCAACGAGGTTGCTAGGAGTATTGATTTCACACATCACAATTCATTTGTCGGTATTCCGGTTGCATCAACACGATGGCCGAGGAATGACCAATGATGGTGAGAGGTATTACTACGTCAAAATTCATGAAAGTTGGTGCAGTTCTCATGACAATTCTGACATAAAGGGGGTAATACTCCAAGGTAGAACAGAACCAAAAGCTGGATTGGCATTTGATCTGCGGAATACAACTACTTTGACCCAATCCTAGATATGGATGAGGTACTAGAGTTTGTTTCTCCTATTCATTCTAAAATAGAATGGCTTGGCGGACCACAAGGGTAATAGGCATCGACGAACGAATGCACGCATACTCTTGACTATCAATTGATAGGCGAGGGTCGGAAACAACTAAGATGGGACAACTCAAAAGAACATATGATTTTCTGAGTTGTGGATGCATGGATTAGCATGTCGAACGAAGTTCAACATATTTCTTCCGGATAACCCATGCAGAAAGGTAGAACTGGCAGAGTCACGATTTATGAATGGAGAACTCATCGAGAGCACTCTTGTTGTCATCTTTTGGTTCAGAAGAACTCCTGCCAAGAATGGTTCATGGTAATTGGAAGAAGGATATACCACGGACCTCGAGGACTATCGCAAAGGTTACTAATATACTAAAGGAACTAGCAACACTATCAACATGATGTAAGTAGGGTGAATATCGGGT